>NC_091475.1:142609290-142909290 GCF_036971445.1 Narcine bancroftii
GTTTGGATCAAAGATAACACTGATCATCAGCCTCCTGATACTTCTGGGGGGGGTCTGTGGCAGGGGCTCTTACACGGAGTCAAACTGCAAGAAAAGCTACTAAATTAAAAGAAGGGATAGAAGGTCCTCTGATTCCACAAGAACAGCAGGATTCCACCATGTCTGGATCTACTGATGTTGATATACTTTTCAAGAGTCTTGAACATAAGATATTTTCTTCAATGATGCATTTAGGTGATTCTATGAATAATCTTACTTCTAAGATTAATGCATTAGTGGATGTCAATACTCAACAGATGGCTGATTACGGAGCTTTTAAAGTCGAAACTATTGAAAGACTTGAGATGTATGATCAAGGATTACCTGATGTACAAGATCAATTGCAAGATGTGAATAAAACAATTGAAATGCTACAGATTCAGAATAACAATTTAGTAAAAAAGGTTGATTATTTGGAGAACCAATCCAGACGGAATAATGTGAAAATTGTCGGCTTGCCAGAAGGCATAGAAGGGCCAGATCCAAGAGAATTTTTCACTGAATGGATTCCACAAGTGTTGGGACAAGATAAGTTTCCTGAAGGTTTAATATTGGAACGGGCTCATAGAGCTTTGAGAAGGAGACCTTTTTCAGGACAGAATCCAAGACCTGTTCTGGTTCACTGTTTAAATTACTGTGATAGAGAGACTATTTTAACATAACATAACATAACAATTACAGCACGGAAACAGGCCATTAGGCCCTTCTAGTCCACACCAAACCAAACACCCCTTTCTAGTCCCACCTCCCTGCACAATGCCCATAACCCTCCATCTTCTTCTCATCCATATACCTGTCCAACCTTTTCTTAAATAATACAATTGACTCTGCCGCCACGATTTCTCCCGGAAGCTCATTCCACACGGCTACCACTCTCTGAGTAAAGAAGTTCCCCCTCATGTTACCTCTAAACCTCTGCCCCTTAATTCTTAACTCATGTCCTCTTGTTTTAATCTTTCCTCCTCTTAACAGAAATAGTCTATCCACATCCACTCTGTCTATCCCTTTCATAATCTTAAATACTTCTATCAAATCCCCTCTCAACCTTCTAGGCTCCAAAGAATAAAGACCTAATCCGTCCAATCTCTCCCTATACTCTAGATGCTTAAACCCAGGTAACATTCTGGTAAACCTTCTCTGCACTCTCTCCACTCTGTTTATATCCTTCCTATAATTAGGCGACCAGAACTGCACACAGAACTCCAAATTAGGCCGCACCAACATCTTATACAATCTCAACATCACCTCCGAACTCCTATATTCCATGCAATGATTGATAAAGGCCAGCATACTAAAAGCCTTCTTCACCACCCTATTCACGTGAGTTTCTACCTTCAGGGAACGATGTACCGTTACTCCTAAATCTTTCTGCTCTTCTGTATTCCTCAATGCTCTCCCATTTACCACGTATGTCCTATTCTGATTCTTCTTACCAAAATGAAGCACCTCACACTTATCAGCATTAACTTCCAACTGCCATTTTTCAGCCCACTTTTCTAAGCAGCCCAAATCCCTCTGCAATCCTTGAAAACCTTCTTCATTATCCACTATTCCACCTTCATATTTACTGCATATTTACTAATCCAATTCACCACCCCATCATCTAGATCATTAATGTATATAACGAACAACAATGGGCCCAATACAGATCCTTGAGGCACACCACTGGTCACCGGCCTCCAACCTGACAGACAATTATCCACTACCACTCTCTGGCCTCTCCCTTTCAGCCAATGTTCAATCCATTTGACTATCTTAAAATTTATACCTAAAGACTGCACCTTCCTAACTAACCTTCCATGTGGTACCTTATCGAAGGCCTTACTGAAGTCCATATAGACAACATCCACTGCGCTACCCTCATCCACATTCCTAGTCACCTCTTCAAAAAATTCAATCAGATTGGTCAAACAGGACCTTCCTCCCACAAATCCATGTTGAGTGCTCCTGATCAGACCCTGTCTATCCAGATGTTTATAAGTACTATCTCTAAGAATTTTCTCCATTAATTTACCTACCACAGACGTCAAACTTACAGGCCGATAGTTGCCAGGCTTCCTCCTTGAACCCTTTTTAAATAACGGAACCACATGCGCAATGTGCCAATCCTCCGGCACTATCCCCATATCTAATGACATTTGGAAAATTACCGCCAGAGCCTCTGCTATTTCCTCCTTCACTTCTCTCAATGTCCTGGGGAAGATCCCATCTGGTCCCGGAGACTTATCCACCTTTATATTCTTCAAAAGCCTTAAAACTTGGCTATTAGAAATGCACAGCAAAACAGATCTCCTTTGATGGTTCAGAGTGTTTTCTTCTATCCGGATTTGAGTCAGGAAATTATGTTTCAACGACGTGAATTTAATTCTGTGAAAGAATTATTGTGGAAAAAATTATATAAGGCAACATTTAGATACCCTGCGGTACTGAAGATTTTTCAGGATGGATATCAACCAAAGTTCTTCGATACTCCTAAAGAAGCTATGGATTTTGCTCAGTCTTTACCAATTATGCAATTCCAGGCATGATGTAGTCCCCCACGGTCTCCAAAGAGGGCAGAGCTGCAAGAAGGGAATTTGATTTCTGGAAGAAATGGAAGAAACGGTGGTCGCAATGGCAAAGTTGATTTAAAAAAATTTTAAATTTTTTTTAATATATATCATTTTTGTTGAGAAGATTTTAAATAGTGAGGGGAGTTGGGAGAGGGAACTGGGTGGGCACCAATTTCCAGAAGTCATCAGCTGCGTGTGAGTTATCTCACACCCTATATTTTGCGGGAGTTACCGCATTAGGCGGTTTAAACAGGAGTAGGTAATTGTGACCTCCGACCTGTTTTTTTTTCTTTTTAATTTTTGGGTTAGGGAGTGAAGCTTTTTTTTAATCTTTTTTAAATAATTAATTTTTTTATATATATAAAAAGGCAAAAGGTGTGGCAATTTTGGTACATAAGAATCTACCATTTCAGTTACAGAATGAAGAGAAAAATGGTGGAAGATTATTAAAATTAAATTGTACAATCTTTAATGAGGCATGGACTTTGCTTGATGTTTATGCTCCTAATGTTGAGGATACAGCTTTTGTTGTGGATATGTCTTTATTACTTGGACAATCGAACTCTAATGTGATAATTGGGGGAGATTTGAATGTGGTGTTGGAGCCTTTATTGGATAAATACCCAAGAGTAATTAAGAAGTCTAAGATGGCAATCCAAGTGATTAATATGATGGCAGATTTGAATGTAATTGATATTTGTTGAAGAATTAATCCTACAGAGAAAGATTTTTCTTTTTATTTCTCGCGACATAATTCTTTTTCTAGAATTGATTATTTTTTAATATCAGCACATTTGCAGGATAGGGTTACATCTGTGGAGTATAAGGCTAGATTGGTTTCGGATCATTCATTATTATTATTAGAATATTTGAGTTCACAAGATGTTCAGAAAGCTTCAAGATGGAGATTTAATACTATGCTATTGCAAAAACCAGAATTTATTAGTTTTTTAAAACAGCAAATTGAAATTTTTATTGGTATTAACTGTAATTCTGTTTCTAGTCATTTTGTTTTATGGGATGCAATGAAAGCTTTTTTGTGAGGCCAAATTATCATTTATGCCTCTAAAGTAAAGAAGGAGAGAATTAAAAAAAGATTGAAGACTTAGAGGAAAAGATAACTGCTACTGAAAAAGAATTTCAAAAACATGCTACCGAAACGCAAAAGAATCAGTTAACTAATTTAAAATTTAAATATAATGAATTACAAACATATCGGTTTGAATGTTTAATGAATCGAACTAAGCATAAGTTTTATGAATGGGGTGAGAAAGCTCATAAAGTTTTGTCATGGCAATTAAAAAAGGAACAATTATCTAGGATTATACCAGCGATTAGAAAGAAATCAGGTATTACTTTTAATCAAAAGGAGATTAATGAGGAATTTTGTAATTTCTATAAACAATTGTATACTTCGGAATGTAAAGATGTAACTGAAAACACAATAGATTCTTTCTTGGAAAATATTAACTTACCACAATTGAATCTAGAAGATAGACAAGAGTTAGATAAACCTTTTACAGAAAATTAAATAGAAAGGGCAATAAGAGACATGCCGAATGGAAAGGCACCTGGTGAAGATGGGTTTTCTATAGAGTTTTATAAAGTTTTTTTATGCTGATGTATCTTCTATTTATAAGGATGTATTACAACAAACTTACAATACTTTTCAATTACCTGAGTCTTGTTCTAACACAATAATTACGGTTATACTAAAAAAAGATAAAGACCCTTTACAGATTTCTTCTTATAGACCAATTTCATTGTTAAATGTAGATTATAAAATTGTAGCTAAAATTATGGCTAATAGATTAGCTCAATATCTCCCTAAAATTATACATTCTGATCAAACGGGATTTATAAAAAACAGGTATTCGTCAGATAATATTTTATGGTTAATAACCTTGATAAATAAATCTAAATTTCAGTTGAATTATCAAATAGTGGTTTCATGGATGCAGAAAAGGCTTTTGATAGAGTGGAATGGAAGTTTCCGTTCAAAGTACTTGAGAAATTTTGTTTTGGTTCTTCATTTATTGGGTTGATAAAGGCTTTATATAATAGCTCGAAGGCTAGAATTGCTGTTAATGGCCAAATTTCAGAATCTTTTAGTTTGACAAGATCTACAAGACAAGGATGTCCATTGTCACCTGCTTTATTTGCTATAGTTATTGAACCTTTAGCACAATTAATACGTCAAAATGAAAATGTTAAAGGTATGAGAGTTCTGAATGAGGAATATAAGATTAATTTATTTGCTGATGATGTTTTATTATATTTGGTGGATCCAGATATTTCTTTACCTGCAATTCAAGAATGTTTAGAAATTTATGGCCAATTATCTGGTTACAAAGTAAATTGGGCTATAAGTAAAACTTTACCAATTTGTAAATGTGATTATTCAGTATATAAAAATATTACAAATTTGAAGTGGACTACACAAATTAAATATTTAGGAATTAATGTTAATACAGAATTTCAAGAATTATATTCAATTAATTATTTTCCTTTAATAAAAAGGATTAAATTAGATTTGATTAGGTGGAGGGATCTACCTTTGGGTTTACTAGGGAGGATTAATACCATAAAAATGAATATTTTTCCTAGAATACAATATTTGTTTCAATCAATTCCTTATTTTTTTTAAAAAAAGATGTTTTTAAGGATTTATATAAAGCGATTAGAGAATTCTTATGGAAGGGAAAATTTCTGAGAGTAGTAATGAGAAAATTGATGTGGGATTTTCAATTTGGAGGTTTAAATTACCGAATTTTCAGCATTATTATGAAGCAGCTCAATTCAAATTTCTTAGTGCATTAATGAATATGGACGACCAACCTAGTTGGGTAAAGATAGAAATGGCAGTTATTTTAGAAAAATTTCCTCATGAGTTTTTGTTTCGATGGAATAAAAATTTATTACAAACTTATGATGTGCCAAAATTGAAACATTTATTGAATTTATGGATAAGTAAACTTAAAAAATTGGGACTTAAAAATATATATTCTGGAAGATTGCCATTATATAATAATCAACTTGTTCCTTTTACTGTCTCCAATGCCACTTTGAAACAATGGGAAAAGAAGGGAATACAAAATTTATCTGATTGTTTTTCTGAGGGTTGTTTTTGTTCCTTTGACGAATTACAAAGGAAATATGGTATTAGTGCAAATTCTACATTTGTATATTATCAATTAAGATCTTTTGTAAAGCAGTTCTGTGTTCGACATATGATTTTATTGCCTGAATCTAGTTTTGAAGAATATGTACTTTCAATACCAAAAAAGGGATATATATCTGATTTGTATTGTATTTTACAAGAAATTGATAGTAAAAAAGACTGGGATAAAGATAAGTTGAAATGGGAAAAAAAGATTTAGGACATAAAATAGCTGAAGAAGCTTGGATGGAAATTTGTCAGAATAGTATTCGGAAATTAATTAATGCTAGACTAGCGATGATTAATTATAATTTTATTCATCAGCTATATTTAACGCCGGAGAAATTAAAAAAAAATTGGTTTTAGTAAGTTGGATTCTTGTTTTTGATGTGATCAGACGGCCAATACTTTTTTGCATACTGTTTGGCTTTGTGATCGATTGCAACAGTTTTGGAAAGGCATTCAATTTGTTTTTAACAGTTTATATAATATCCATCTTGTATTAGATCCCAATATATTTTTTATTAGGGAACATGCAATCATTAATCAATTTAGGTTTAGAGGATTATCAGATTTCATTTATTTATTTAGCTTTAGTTGTGGCTAAGAAATGTATAGCACTTACTTGGAAAGATAGAAATATACTAACTTTAGATAAGTGGTATTTGGAAATGAAATTTTGTTTGACTATGGAAAGGATATATTTTTCAATTTAGGATAAGATGTCTTTTTATAAGTTAAAGTGGACTCCGTTTGCTAATTATATGCATTTAAGTTTGATTTAAATATATGTTTAAGTGTGATATTTTAGTATTGACAATTTTTTTGTTGTTGTTAGAATTTTTTTAGGTTAAGTTTTATCTTTTTTTTGTAAGTGGGTATTTTTTTCATATATAATATTGTCAATTTTATTAACTCTTCACTCTTTATTTTGGGGGGAGGGTTGGACTAATTTTAAGTTAGACTATTAATATTGTATAACAATTAACGGGGGGTTATTTTGTGTAGTTTTCCGATGTAATATTGTAATCATACCTTTTCAATTTTTTTTTCTCCTTTTCTTTAAATGTAATTCTTTATTGTATTCATGTTATAAAAATTTTAAATAAAGTCTTTAAAAAAAAAAGAAATTTTATATACCTCAGTGACATTCCTCTAAATTCCAATCCATCCGTTATTCAAATGTCAGTCCTGCTGACTCCAGAATCAGACTGTTACTCCTTCGCTGCACCTTTGAAATACTGAGGTAAGAATGTCTTTCCTTAGATTAGAAGACCAAAATCACATACAAGGTGTGGCCTCACCAAGACCTTATATAACTATAGTATGATGTTCAAAATCTCTGACCATACATCTCACAGAGGTGTGGTGGAAAATGTGCTTGTGTTGACTGGCTGCATCATGGTCTGGTATGGGAACACCAAAACCCCTGAGCATAAAAACCCTCTTAAAGGTAGAGGATATAGTCCAAGAGAGAACAGGCAAAACCTTCCCCACTATTGGGTACTTGCACAGGGAACACTGCTGTAGGAGAGCAGCAGCAATCATCAAAAACCCATATGCACTAGGAAGGATTGTGGTTGTCATGTGACATCACTGCTCCTTGCCTAGTAAGAGAACATACCAGCTGCCGATCAAGGTTTGGTTCTGCCCCACCCATTAGTGCATACCTTGCTGTTGTACCCATGTAAATAACCTGTCTGGACTCTCGAGCCTGCCAGTACTTGGCCTTAGACCATTGGCTGTTGTAATTTGATTAACCCTCCTGGCACTGGGCAATTTGTCCTGCTAATAACCTAGGCTGGACCCTCCAGCACTATAAAGGTTCCATGTGTTCTTTGTTCACTCTCTTTGTCAGCTTGGGACTACCCTGCTTCACTCCAGGCCTAGAAATGTGGAAAAATGGTGTTGGTAAGATGTGCACTGTTAAAAGGGTTGGGAATGTTAAATTAGCGTCCCTTATAGTATAGAGCCATGCCTGCACTGAGTCAAGAGATGGTGGGGCATCATAGTAAATTTTCCTTGATAATTGTATGTACCAGTTCATTGTGTGTGTGTGTGTGTGTGTGTGTGCATTGCTTCTGCTACCATTTCCCACACTTTTCCTCAGTAAATAAAATCCTTCACAATAATAACCGTGTCCAGAGTACTTGTGTTTGAGACCTACCAAACCTGTTTTGTCACACACATCACCACACCACCAAGCACACGCTTTGTTTTCCCTGCTGCCAACAGCAAAAAGTATAGATGCCACAAGACTTGCACCACCAGGTTCAGGAACAGCTGTTACCCCTCTACCATCAGATTCCTCGATGACAAATTCATTTAAGAATTCTTGTGCACTTTATTTGATTTCTTTTTGTTCTTGCTGCATTGCACAGTCAGTTTATTTATATCTGTTGTCTGTTTAGTTCTTTGATTGATAACATGTTTATGCAGTGTACAGTTTCTTTTTTGCACAACCAATGATTGGTAATTCTGCCAAGCCTGCAGGAAAAAGGAATCTCAGGGTAGTATGTGATGTCATGTATGTACTCTGGCAATAAATCTGAAATCTGATAAAGGCCAACATGCCATTTGCTTTCTTCATCACCTGCTCTACCTGCATTACAATCTTCAATGACTGATGTACCCAGGTTTCAATAAATTTCCCTTTTCTTAATTTTTAACTATACCAGATAACAATACACCTTCCTATAATTGCCATGGGGGGAGTAGCATCAGATTTTTCTACTGTACCAAGCCACCTCCTTAAAACGCATATGAACCAATTGGCTGGACCTTTTGCAAATATTTTCGACCTGGCAGCTCCTCACCTGTTTCAAAAGATTATTCTGATCCCCAAGAAGAACAAGATGGCCTGCCTCAACAACTATAGTTTGGTGGCACTAGCAATTACTGTGATGAATTTCTGTGAGAGACTGGTTATGGAGCAAATCAACTCCAGTCTAAGTAAAGACCTGTAACCACTCCATTTAACTTCTTATGACTGGCTCTCCACTCTGCATTTGATCACCAGGACTACAAGAACACATACATGAGGCTATTATTCATTGACTGCAGCTTGGCATTTAACATCATGAAGCCAGCAAAATCTCTGATAAAACTAAAGGATCTGGGACTTTGTTCATATCTCTTCAATTGGATATAGAACATAGAACAGTTCTGCCCAGTTCAGGCCCTTTGGCTCACATATGAACCTACTCTATTATTCATCTAACTCTTTGTTCCCTCACAGTCTCTAATTCCTCTAATTTTTTCTTAGATTCTCGACCCTCTCATTGGCAGACTCCAATTAATGCAGATCATCAAGATTATCTTACTTCAAACGTCAACAAGACCAAGAAGCATATTGTGGATTTTAGAAAGGGGAGGCTGAGGGAACATGCAATTGTCCACATTGATGGAATGGAGGGGGAGAGGGTTAGTACCAAATTCCTGGAGTCCACATATTGGAGGGCGTCCCCTGGAGCCAGCACATCGAGTCAACTGTGAAGAAGGCACACAAACACCTCTACTTTTTTTTTTGGCTTATCTTGAAATATTCTGTCAAACTTCTACAGGTGTACCATGGAAAGTACACTAACTGGTTGCATCATAGGTTGGATGAAGAATTCAATTGTCCAGTAATGTTGAAGTCTGCACAAAGTAGCAAACAAACATGACTAGGTCCATCATGATGTCCCATCCATTGAAGACATTAATGTGAGGTTCTGCTGCAAGAGGCCAGTCAGCATCATAAAGGAACTCAATGGTAACAGCCTCTTCTCACTCCTACCTTCAGGAAGAAGATACAGAAGCCTGAAGTCCAGCACCTTTAAGTTCAGGAAGTTTATTTTCAAATGGCAATTGAGCTCTCGAAACTTTCTTTACAACCTTAATCTCAAACTACTCGAACACCACAAAAATATCTGCCCTGGTGAAATTACACCACTGTGAGTCTGAATATTTATTTTCTATCTTTTCTATTTATTTTATCTTCAGATATGGTAATTTAAAGTATGCTGTGCAGTTGACATTTTTTACATAGTACATTTGGCTGCAGCAAGTAAAAAGTTCAAATCACATATACATTGTATCTGGGCGTATGGCAATGAATATTATTATCATTATATTTTTGTTATTTTTATTATTTTTTCCTGGCCAATTTAAATTACCTACTTTGATTTTCTCCAGTTTCCCTCATTAGCCATTGTTCAGTCTCCAGCCCGTAAAGTGGATGCACAGTTTTTGAAGTTTGTCGAGATGATGTTTAAACACCTCCCATTGTCTGTCTACAGTCAAGACATAAACCATTCCTTGCGAGATTATCCTAACCAATTGATGCCTTAATTATCATAGCTATCCTTCCTTCCTGTTTGGACCCAAATCTCTGAATTAACAGTGTTACTCTGCATTCAAATTAAACTTCCAATATGTTGTGGTCATTTGTTTTTTTTTATTTAAATGATAAACTTTATTGACAATAAAAACACCTCAACAATGAAAACACTCCAAGTCTTTTGACATCTTAATGTTATATTCTTATATTTAGTGCCGACCATTGAGAAGCTAAAGAAAGATGACTAACACTCATTCAAATAATTGCCAAAATGTTTATTCTCAAGCTATACAGTGACTGTAAGTCACTTACAGTCCAGATGGCCTGAACTGGAAATGACATAATCACATCGCCTGACGCTCCCCACAATTTGCAGGCTTTCCCTTGGAGAAGAAGGTGGCCCAGCACCATCTTTGAGTTGGTCAAAAATTTACCCAGAGACCCACCATGACAGATGGCGATTCTGTCTTAAACTGCACCCCCTTCTGCTGCTACAGTACCCCCCCCCCCACAATCGACACCCAATTGTACAGTCTCAATGTTATGATTCTTTGGAGGACATCCCTGGCATTTTGGAGGTGGTTCCAGCTTGGGCTCAGAAACTTCCACATCGGTGTGTTTAAGCCTATCACAAGTAAACAACTCCTGTCGCCCATCAATGTCCTGAAGCATTGTGGAACCATTGTTGTGCAGCACCTTATACAGCCCTTCATAAGGTTGCTGTAGCAATGTAGCGTGAGTCAGGTGATAGACAAAGACAAAAGGAGCAGAGTCGAGAGGAGCAGGAGATGGGTCAGTGGTGAACCATGATGAGTGGCCGGTATTGGAATGAGAGAACCCATCCAGTCATGAAGATGCCTCAATTCCTCCCCTGTGGAGGGTTCATCCGAGGTGGATGAAAGGAAAATATCAGCTGGTACTAGTAGGGGTGCGCCATAAATGAGTTCTGCTGAGGAAGCTTGCAGGTCATCCTTTGGTGTTGTTCGTATTTCCAAAGGCACCCAAGGTAATTCATCTGCCCACTGTGGTCCGGTAAGTCTCGCTGGCAAGGCTTGCTTGAAATGTCACTGCAATTGTTCCACTAGCCCATTCACCTGCGAGTGATATGCCGTTGTGTAATATAATTGTATACCGCACAGCCTCACCAGATTGGACCTCAAAGCTGAAGTGAATTGTGTCCCTCGATTGGAAAATCAAGTGAACTGGTACTCCAAATCAAGCCACCACAGATAGCCAGGAAGGTGTGGGCGCAAGACTCAGAAGTAATTTCCATCAGTTAGTAAAACGGTAGATCATAGTCAGTATGTACTGCTGGCCCTGGACACAGGTAAGGGGCCCACAATATCAATATGAATGTGTTGAAATCTTTGTGTAGTTGGGGAAACTGCTGAAGAAGTCCTTTGGTGGGGTGTTGAATTTTCGTCTGATAGGGGAGACATGTTCTTGACCAATGAATAACTTGCTTATGCATTTGTTGCCATAGTGTGAACCAAGGAGTGAGACAGACCATAGGCATGGTCAAACAACCTTTTCCACCAGGAAAGTGGAATGACTGGCTGTGGTCAATCTATAGAAACATTGCAGAGTAAAGTGATGTTATCAGGCCCTAATAGAATGTCTGTCAACTCTAAGTTCATCACAGCTGTGCAAAAAGCCTGTATCTCAGCATTGTCGCCTTGTGCCTCCATAAGTGACCTCAAGTCAAGTCCACCAGTAATCGTATTTACCTCATGTCTGGACAGGGCATCAGCTACGACATTGTCTTTTCCAGAAACATGCTGTATAATCGTGGTGTATTCGGAAATGTAAGACAAGTGTCACCGCTGTCACACCGACCAAGGGTCAGTAATTTTGGCAAGTGCAAAGGTCAAAAGTTGATGATCTGTGTAGGCAGTAAAATGTCTGCCTTCCAGAAAGTGACAGAAACACTTAATGCCCAGATACAGCACCAACAACTCGAGGTTGAAAATGCTGTATTTTTATTCTGGTGGGGTGTAGGTGGCAGTTGAAAATGCGAGAGGCTGTTGAAGAACTGTGCCTACAGCAGTATCTGATGCATCTGTCATAAGTGCCAAAGGAGTGCTCATATGTGGGTAGGCTAACATGGTAATCTTCGACAGAACCCATTTTGCTTCCTCAAATGCCAGTGTTGTCTCCTTGGTACAAATAAAAGTATTCAGCTTGTCCGTTAGCAATTGAAACAGGGGCCACATAATGTCTGCTGCAATTGGGATGAATCTACTGTAAACATTTACCATCCCTAGGAATTGCTGCACCCCTTTAACTGTGGATGGTCTCGGGAAGGTTCGAATAGCTGCCACCCTGCTCAGCAGCAGGGCTGCACCTGCAGCAGAGATCCGATGTCCTAGAAAATCGATAGTGGACTTGACAAATTCACACTTTGCCATATTTACTGTCAGGCCAAACTCCCAGAGTCTCTCAAATAACTGCCTGTGGTCTTCTGCAGATTCGCTCACCATGAGAATGTCCTCAAGGTACACAAATGGGAAAAGCTGGTCCCTGGACAGGTTTATGCTGCATTCTTAAGTCCAAAAGGCATCTCATAAATTCGAATAGTCCAAAGGGAGTGATGGTTGACATTTTGGGGATGTCTTCTGGACGTAATGGAATTTGGTGGTAACCTTTGATCAGGTCCACCCTGGAGAAAATGCACTTCACGTCGAGGTTCGCTGCAAATTCCTGTATATGTTGCTCCATTAAATAAACTATAATCGTCTCAAGGCCACCAACCACCCGATGTCTTCGGGACCATGTGAATTGGTGACACCCAGGGGCTACCAAACCTCTTGACAATTCCTAATTCCTCCATTGCCTGGAATTCCTCTTAACTTGCTGAAGCCGGTGGAAAGTAGCCTGCAGGATTTGGAATGCAGGGGAGGTCCCATGGCTGATGAGTAATGTTGCAGCCCATGCCGCAGGGCGTGTAAATGGAAATCCAGGGTAAGGAGCTCATGAAACTCGACAAGAACGTTCAAAAAGTCATTGGTGGCTAGTGTCTGCACACGTATCGATGCTGCCAGGTGATGGCTAGAAGAGAGTGGGTATATGTGGAAAGTAGCGGGGTGTACTAAGTGACGCCCTTTAACGTCAACTAATACGTTGTGCACCCTCAGAAAATCTGCACCCAGGATAGGTTGACATACAGCCACCAGTGTGAAAGTCCACTGGTAGGGCATGTATAGCAGCCAAACTAATCTTGCGCCAAATCTACATATGACTGTGCCGTTCGCAGAACGCAGGTCAGACTGGCATGCTCGCAAGACCTGTTCATAAATTGCTGGTGGGAGGATACTGAGCTTGGCTCTGGTATCAACTAGGAATTTGCAACCAGTGCACTGGTCTGTAGTGTATGGGAGGCCCATCAAGTTACCAACCACCAAGCCATTACTGGCAGCTGGCACTGTCATTTTCTGAGCATCAATGGAGTAGTTGCACAGTGGCATGCAATGGAGCGCATTACTTCGGAACCTCTTGTGTTAGAAGTACCACTCACCACGCTTCCCAGTACACTCCTTTCCCGATAATTTGTGGGGTGCACCTGCAGTGGAAATCACAGCGTTCACCTGGTTGTCTAAGGTGTCTTACTGGAACCTCTGGACTGGAGGCTGTGGCACCTAATAAAGTCTGTCTATTTCACTCGCCACTGCCTTCAGGTTAGAAAAAATCGGCTGAAGAAAGGTAAAAGCCATTTTCGCGGGGAAGGTGTTCCAAAAAGGCTGTCTTGAACATTAAACAATCAAAATACCCATCTGCTAGAGCAAGATTCTCGTTCATTTACTCAGACTGCATCCTGTCACCCAGTTCCTTGAGGTGGAGCAAGCATGTGCCCCCCCTCCAGCTCCAACATACCAAAGGTAGTGAGTAGATGTGCCTCGAAAGCGTCAATTTGTCCCTCTGTGGGCGGGTTATTAATAAACTCATCTACCTTGGCAGCAGAGTGTTCATCTAGTGAGGCTACCTTATGCAAGTATTTAGTGGTTATGTTAGTAATGTTCCTTAGGTTGAACTGAGACTCAGCTTGCTGGAATCTGAAGCATGGATTATGAGGTCAGAAGCTGGGAAGTTTAACTGCTACTGCCTGTAGATTTGCTGCCTCACTCATACTCTGGCTGTGAAGCTGTGCTCTGTTGATGGGGCTCAATAACCATTGAGCACACCATCGGGGTCACCAATTTAGTGCTGACTATTGAGGAGCTAAAGAATAATGACTGACACTCATTCGAGTAAATGCCAAACTGTTTAATCTTGAGCTACGCTGCCTTATTAAGTCACTTCCAGTATGGATGACCTGAACCGGAAATGACATAATCATGTCACCCGACAGTCCCCTCAGTTTGTGGGCTTTCCCTTGAGAAGAAGGTGGCCCAGCACCAACTTTGAGTTAGTCAAAAATATCCCCATAGATCCACCATGACAGGTGGCGATTTTATCTTAAGCCCTGCCCCCTTCTGCCACTAAAGTATATATATTTTGTTATTGGACATTGTAGTGCAGGTCAAGTATCCCTTATCTGAAATAAATGGGACCAGAAGTGTTTCACATTTTGGATTTTTGGTGGATTTTGGAATAATGTGTTTATGGTAACTAAGCAGCACAGAGTATCAGCAGAATTCCTGTATCAGCTGTTAAACAAAAACAACAAACAATGGCAAGCTTTTGGTCTCCACCTACAATGTTGTGTTTTGAACAAAAGGTTACAGTAGACTCTATTTTATTTATTTCAATGCAATTATGTTATTGGTCATGTTACACTCCAACATATGTTACATCACAGACCAGAAGCAATAAAAATTCACCAAGACAGTGTTATTTTTAAAACAATATATTTATTAATAATTACTAATAATATGACAACTTAACTAAAATTAACCTCAACTATGCATGGATATACCTATACGTGTGTATATGTGTGTAACCATTACAGCTTAGGCACAATTCTAGAAAGACAATTCAAAGGTCAGTCTTAGAAATCCTGTGTTGAAACTTAGACTTTTAAACTGATGTACAGAAGTAATCACAAAGGAGGTGAGTGAGAGGCTGTGTTGAAGTATGAGGAGCATAGCACAAAGTGCTGGAAGAATGCTGTGGATCAGGGAGCATCCATGGAAGGCAAAAGAATGCCAACTCCCTACTGCCTTCCATGGATGTGCCTGACCCATTAGGTTCCTCCAACACTTTGTGTTGCTCCATTTGTCCAGAATCTGCAGTCTCTCTCGTTTACCACCTTTAGGTATGATGATTCTGTTATCTTTTCTTGTTTCTATTCCTTTGATCAAATAATGGTGCAGTGAACTGGGATTCACTAGTAGTATGCTGCGATGATGGCTGGCTCCACCTCCCAGCGCCAACCCCTTCTGCACACATATAACTCTGGTTTCCCACCAAAACCCAGAACCCTTCTGAAAACTACTGTTGAACCCTATCCTTAGTTATAAGCCAATAAAAGTGTTTGTTCTCCCTCCAGTTGTGAGAGCTTTTATTCGCACTATAATATCATTAGTTTATTCCCTAAACAGTGGAAGCTCTACTCAAGCCAGGGATGCTGCTGAGAGACCCTTTGTGCCCAAATGTGGCTGAGAAGTTCACATATAGGCTAGACTGCTTCCAGGCCTACCTGAATGCGACCAGAGACATCTTCCACACTGATGCACTCAGGAGGTCCACACTCATTTCGAGGGTAGGAACGAAAGGCAATGCAGTTATTAGGAACTGCACTACATATGATGCTGCCATCGAGGTATTGAAGGCTAAGTACCTGAAGACGCAAAACGAGGCACCGACTCGCTCTACGTCCAGGAGACACTATCGATGACTACCTGCTGGCTCCGTGGACGCTTGCCAAGAAGTGCAAGTACAAAGCGGCTATGGGCCGTGTTCATGAGGAAGAAAAGATCTGGAACACTCTAGTTGCAGGGGTCTGCTCAAGGTACATGAGGCAGCGACTGTTCGAATCAGGAAAGAAGGGCCAGGCTCGCTGCGTTGAGCTGGCCAAAAAGTTGGAAAACGAGGCCAAGCTCAAGAACAAAGACCTCAAAAGCAGTGGCCTCGCTTAGCCAGGTGACTCCTTTCAATGACCTGCTACTCCTGGCCGAACGTCTGCTGCTTCCCATGTTAAGGAGCACTCCCATGTTCTGTGGCAAGAGCCAGAATCCCTGATTTCTTTGCTCGGCTAAAGAATCAATGTGTTCCAATGTGGGAAAAAAAGGGCATTGGATGAGGGTTTGCCATGCGAGGGGAAGCCCAGAGAAATCCATGGCCTGCACCACTCCCAGATCCGATTCCAGCCCCAAGCCATCTGCCCCAAATTCACCTGAGCCCACTTGCTGTGCTACACCCCAATGGAGGGTGGTGGTGAGGAAATGGCGTGACAAGGCTTGGAGGACATCTTGCTGCGACCCAAATTCAAACTCGCTGCCATTATGGTCAGAGGAAGAAGGAGAGTGGCCGTTTTACTGCACCACAAGGTCGGCACCATCTTACCCACGCAGGGCAACCAAGGATGGTGGGGGCCACTCGAGTGAGGTGTATGGTGTCTCTGGGATTTTAGCCTCAATAGTCCTATATCAGGACAGACCTCACCAGCTCACCAACTAAATGCCTAATCAATGCAGGCTCTACTGAAAGCTTCATAGACTCACGGACTGTGCAAGAGTACAATCTAAAGATGTATCCTTCCAATTATCGCATATTCCTTGCATCCCATCCGCATTCTACACATGATCAACAACATTGTATAGTACATCTGTCAGTTGAAGGGGGGGAGTTGTGTAAGTTTTGCCTGTGTACATTTGATGAATTGTGTGCTCTGGTGTTGTTGGGTCTGGACATCCTCTGTCACCTTAATAGCGTGACTTTGGAGTATTCTGGTCCCTTCCCCCTGTAACAGTTTGGAATGGAGGGTCCCTAAAATCAGAACTCACATATAGCCTCTCCAGACTGAATATCGAACCCCCACCTCTTTTACCGTATCTGTCCGCAGACTGCAAACCTATTGCTACCAAGAGCAGGGGGTAAAGCACAACATACCGAGATTTCATAAAGTCTGTGACATGACGTCCGCTCAATGAAGGTATCATAGAACCTAGCACCAGCCCATGGAGAGTGCAAGTGATAGTGGTAAAAGGGGAAATCAAGTCCAGGCTATTAATGGGCTATAGCCAAACTATTAATCACTACACACTCCTGGACATATATTTGGGACATGGTGAATGATATTGCGCAGTATCAAGTCTATTCGACCATCGACCTGAATGCTGTTTATCACCAGCTGCCAATCCAATCTGAATACTGTCCATATATGGCATTTGAGGCTAACAGTCATCTCTATCAATTCCTGAGGGTCCCTTTCAGTATGGCTAATGAGGTTTCTATCTTCCAGAGGTAAATGGACAGAATGGTGGATGAGTATGGGTTGAAGGCTACCTTCCGCTACCTTAATAATGTCACCATCTGTGGCCACACCTTGGAAGACCATGACACCAACCTCCAAAGTTTTCTCCATGTGGCAAAAGCCCTGAACCTCACTTATAACTCTGACAAGGGAATGTTCAGGACTAAACATCTGGCTCTCCTTGGCTACGTGGTGGAGAATGGCATAATTGGCCCCGATCCCAATAAGATGTGCCCCCTTTTATAGCTCTCCATTCCCAGGACCATAAAGTCTTTGAGGAGATGTCTTGGGTTTTTCTCGTATTACGCCCAGTGGATTCCTCAATACACTGAAAAGGTTCGCCCTTTCTTAAAGGCCACTAATTTTCACCTCTCAGCTGAAACCAAAATGACTTTTAACTATCTCTAGAATTACATTGCAAAAGCTGTCATGCACACGGTAGATGAGAAAGTACTTTCCAAGTGGAAAGTGACATTTTGGATGTAGACCTGACCGCTACCCTCAACCAGGTGGTCAGGCCAGTTTCATTTTTTTCATGGACAATTCAAGGCCATGAATTCCGGAACCCATTAGTGGAAAAGGAGGCGCAAGCTATTGTAGAAGCCATAAGGCACTGGAGACACTACCTAGTGGTAGGAGATTTACACTCCTCACCAACCAGCGCTCAGTCACATTCATGTTCGATAACGTCAAGCGGGGTAAAATCAAGAATGACAAAATTGCTAGGTGGAGGATTGATCTCTCCACCTACAATTATGATGACATTGCCTATCAGCCAGGATCCCTTAATGACCCTCCAGATAACTTATTCAGAGGAAGCTGTACCTCTGCACACACCAGCCAACTGCAGTCTCTACATAATGAGCTCTGCCATCCAGTGGTTACCAGCATGGCTCATTTTGTCAAGGTGCACATTCTGCCTTACTCCATGGAAGTGGTCAGGGAAATGACCAGGTCTTGCCAGGTCTGTGTGAAGTATAAGCCGCACTTCTACCACCCCGCAAATGTGCACCTGATCAAGTCATCCAGGCCTTTTGAACAACTCAGTGTCGATTTTAAGGGACCTCTCCCCTCTATGAATGGGAACACCTTCTTCCTCTCTATCATTGATGAGTACTCCTGCTTCCCATTCACCATTCCATGTCCAGACACATCCACTTCATCAGTTATAAATGCCCTAGATTCCATTTTCGTCCTGTTCGGGTATCCCAGCTATATTCATAGTGACCGGGGCTGATTCTTTATGAGTGACGAGTTACATAATTATCATCAGTACTACTAGCTAAAACCCCTGTGGGAACAGGCAGGTTGAAAAGGAGAACAGTACAGTCTGGAAGGCTGCCAAACCAGCCCTAAAGTCAAAAGGCCTTCCAGACTCACACTGGCATGGTGCTCCATTCCATCCAGTCACTACTATGTACCACGACTAATGCTACTCCTCATGAGTTCCTATTCAATTTTGAAAGAAGGTCGGCATCAGGAACTACACTCTCAACCTGGCTCACTACTCCTGGTCCAGTCCTTCTCAGGAAGAATGTGAGGAGAAGCAAGACCTCTGTTGGAAAGGGTGAAACTGCTCCACACCAATCCCACATATGCCTATGCGGAGTACCCAGATGGCAGCGAGGACAACTTTGCCATCAGGGACCTGGCATCCACCAAAACAGAGGGTCTATTGCCTCAAGTGCCGTGCAAGCCATGGAGCTCATTCTCACCATCACCCAGTCAGGCCCTCAAGGAATCCAGTTTAAGTGTTAAGTGCATCCCCCTCCACCTTTGAGCTGGAGACCCAGCCCATCTCTCCTCCCTCACCAGGAGACCCAAGGAGTCGAAGGCCCTCTGGTGCTAAGGTGCTCCACCAGGATCTACAGACCACTGGACTGCTTAAATCTGTAAATTTGTAAATAACTGTATATTTTTGATTTTTTTTCTTCTCTGAACCCATGCTCTCTGTCTTCATTCACAGACCCTAAATTCTGCAGGAAGGAGTAAATGCAGTGAACTGGGATTCACTGGTAGGGTGTTGTGCTGATGGCTGGTCCCACCTCCACCCCCATCTGCTCACATATAATGCTGGTTTCCCGCCTTAACCCAGAATGCTTCTGAAGGCTACTGTGAGACTCTACCCTCAGTTAAAGCTAATAAAAGTATTTGTTCTCCCTCTAGTTGTGAGAGCTTTTATTCGCGCTACAAATGGCCACATAAGTAATAGTAACTTCAGCAAGAAGTATAATGTGACTCTATCTTTCTGCTGTCAGTTTGTTGCTGTTGCTTAGAATGATCTGCTACTTTATCCTGAGAGTTATTCAATAACAGTGTTGTGTCTCAGTTTGGTGGCTGAACTTGTCATTGTTAAATAGCTGACATGGTGTGTGAACAAACTGTGCAATGTAAATGTAAAATTCCTGGATGAATCATTAAGTTAGGATGTCGTGATATACATGAAGATGTCTGATGAGAGATTAGAGGTGGGTGAGGAGAGGTTTGTGAAGCATTGAGAATTATTTGAGGGTAGTTGTTGAGTCATGTCCTTTGGAGGTGCATTCACTGACCTGCATGAAGCGATTAGAAATTCTTGTGGAACTGCATCCAGTTGCATGGGAAATTATCCTTGAGATTGACCTCCAGAGTAATACCCTTCCATCAATTTCTGAAATACAGTGGTCCTCCCTTATCTGCGGTTTTTCTTTCCATGGTTTCACTTAACTGTTGTCAACTGCGCTCCAAAACTGATCCGACTGCCCTGCTGTCTCCTCACAGTCCTTTTTCAGTCCCAACTAATCCCACTGCCTCATCATCTCCTCACAGCCCTGTATCCACTGCTATGCTCTCTCATCACAGCCCCATGTTGGTCCCACCCTAATCCCACTGTCCCGCTCTCTCCCCACAACCCAATGTCAGCCCCTACACTGATCCAATGCCCCGTTCTCTCCCCACTGCCATGTGTTAGTCCCCACATTGAATAAAATGTTTACAGCTACACTACAGTATCTCATATAACTTTGCTAAGTATATACATGGTGTTGCCACACTGCCCACATTACATAATTTTGCAAAATTTATTGTGGACATTAAGCAGTGCATACCCTGTATTACATTCAATACCCTCTATGATTTCAGGCATCTGCTGGGGGACTTGGATTACATCCTCCATGGATAAAGGGGTCTACTGTATGTCATCAGACTTCCTGGTCTCTTAGCTTGTTGTAAAGTAGGGTTAGCATAGCATGGTTAGTGTACGGATTAGCACAACACCATTACCATGCCAGTAATCAGGACTGGGTTTCAAATCCCGCACTGTCTGCTTGGGTTTTCCCCAGGGGCTCCAGCTTCCTCCCACTGTTCAAAATGTACTGAGGGTTGTAGGCTAATTGGGTATAATTGGGTGGCAAGGGCTCATGGGCTGAAGTGACCTGTTACCATGCTGTATGTCTAAACTGAAAAAAAAAAGCAACTAAATTTGTAAGACCACAGAGGTGCTTGTCCTCTCCTCTTCCACCCTCGCACCCCCACCAATGTTAAATGGCTCTTTGATGAGTTTTAGTTGTTGGATACTCCTTGCACCCACTACAACCACATACACTACCACTATAAGTTGCCCAAGATGGAAGACTTCCTTTACTTGGATGCAGAGGCTCAATCTGAAATCTCAACCATCTCTCAGCCTCCACAGATGCTAGCTGACCTGCTGAGTTCCTTTACCAACCATAAGCTAATTAAGTGTGTGGATTCTTTTGATTACACATTGCAAGCATCTAAATACACAAATAGTACAAATTTGGTGAGTTGCCTGCAGTAAAATTATCATCTCCACACCCTTTTTTTGGCCAATTTACTTCAATGGGTACAGACTTTGAATTTACATTTTTATGTAGAGACCATAGATATTTCAGAAAAGAGGGTGATTTGAAATGACTACCATCCTCTTTGAAGGAAAAATGCAAAAAGATTCCTAACACCAAACTCTTTTTTTAGAGATACCTCATTAAATTAAAAAAAAACCTTCATAAAGAGAAAAGGGAATAATATGCGTCAGTAAGCCCACTACAATATTTCTCATAAATATTTAATTCATCATTATCCTTGCACATTTGCCTTTTTATTAACTCCAGAAATTGCAGTTAACCTTCTGTTGACATGCTAAATATAAGCTGTGCAGAGCACTAAACAGTAAATTGATACACCATAGAAAATAACTGGAACCTATGGGATGTGAATGCATGGCTATCAGAAATGATGCCATGTTGAACCGAACATTATACAAAGTAAATTGATCTGTGCTTTTCCCATTTGGGAAATGCTTGAAAACCTTCCAACCATTGAGAAAAGCATCAGACCCTGAATCTTCACTCTCCATGGCAACTTCAGAGGAGCTGCATAGAAGGCTGCATTGGAAGTGAGAGGAAATGTGTTTGTGTGGAGTGCCCACCTGAATTGGCTATCTCTCCCTAGTTTATGCCTTCGGTGGTACTTTTGCACCCTGAGGTATGCGATGAAGAAGAGAATAAGATTGCATTTTGCCATTCTGGCATGATTTCCACAAAGATGCTATGACCAACATTGAAACTGTATCCTTTATCCTGAATGTTAAAGCTGCAAATGACAGGAACGTGCCAAATGTTAACGCCACAGGTCTTTCTTTGTTGTTTATTGACAGTCTCAGAGTAACCTCACTTTTTTTTCTGAGTTTTTAACAGAAGTCATCAGTTGCACCCGGATGCTCCTATTTACACTGGTGTTGGAGGAAATGCCTGGTATTTACGATGCCACTAGATATGAGACTAACACTGACAAATCAACAGAGACACTGAGGTACATTTTACATGGAAGTATGCAGAGTGGGGTGGATTCACCTGAAAATATCCAGGTCTGGGCTCAAAGGTGGCAAGTAACATTTGCAGCTCACCAGTGCCAGGCAACAGCAATATCCAATAGGGGAATTATCCATCTATCACCCCACTGATAGTCAATATCAAATTCCCCACTCTCAATACCCTAAGGGATGCCATTGACCAAAAACTGAACTTAAGCAACCATAGAAACAAATATGGCTACAAGAGCAGATCAGTGGTTAAAAATCCCGCAGCAAACTCCTCCAAGCCTATCTACAAATATTGTCAGGAATGTGAGGTAATACTCTCCACTTGACTGAATAAGTGCAGCTTGCTCACCACCAGACAGGATGTAGCAGCCCAATTAATAGGCAGCCCATTCCGTTTGCTCACTCAAGCACTGATGATCAGTAGGCATAGTTTGTTCCATCTACTGGAGGCAACCTTCAAGGAGCATCAGAGGGTAACTAAGAAAGTCATATGAGAGGGGAAAATGAAGTATGAGAGGAAATTAGCAAATAATATAATGGAGGATAGCAAAAGCTTTTTTAAATATGTGAAGAGGAAGAAATTGGTTTGGTCTAAAATTGGTCCATTAAGAATGGAAAAGGGTGAAATTATTACCGGAAACAAGGAGATGGCTGAGGAATTTAACAAGTGGTCATGTGGTATCAAGAGACATGGGGAACTTTCCTGGGGAAGTAGGGGATCTAATGGATATCCGGATCCAGAAACAGGAGGTTGTGAGTAAATTGTTGGGACTGAGGGCCGATAAATCCCCAGGGCCTGATGGGCTGCATCCCAGGGTGCTTAAAGAAGTTGCTATGGAAATTGTGGAAGCACTGGTCGACATTTTCCAAAGTTCCATAGATTCGGGGGAGGTCCCTGAGGATTGGAGAGTGGCTGATGTGGTGCTGATTTTTAAGAAGGGAGGGAGGGAGAAAACGGGAAATTATAGACCAGTCAGCCTGTCGTCGGTGGTGGGGAAGATATTGGAGTCTACCATAAAAGGAGTAATAGCAGAACACTTAGGCAGAAATAATAGTATAAGGGCTAGTCAGCATGGATTCCTCAAGGGTAAGTCATGCTTGACTAACCTTTTGGAATTTTTCGAGGATGTGACAAAGAGGGTGGACTTGGGAGAGCCTGTGGATGTGGTGTATTTGGACTTCCAGAAGGCCTTTGATAAGGTACCGCATGGGAGACTAGTGGGCAAGATTAGGGAGCATGGTATTGGAGGTAAGGTGCTGACATGGATAGGAAATTGGTTAAGAAATAGGAAACAAAGGGTTGGGGTAAGCGGGACTTTTTCAGGATGGCAGGATGTGACGAGTGGAGTGCCGCAGGGATCGGTATTGGGTCCTCAGTTGTTTGTAATTTATGTAAATGATTTGGATGAGGGGGATTATTAATAACGAGCAAATTTGCAGATGACACAAAACTGGGTGGTGGTGTGGGGTGTGAGGAGGATGTCAGGAAAATGCAGAGGGACTTGGACAGGTTGGGGGAGTGGGCTGCTGAATGGAAGATGACGTTCAATGTAAGCAAATGTGAGGTTATCCATTTTGGGGGCAATAATAGGAAAGCTGAGTATTATTTAAATGGAGACAAGCTAGGGAGTGGGGAGGAACAAATGGATCTGGGAGTACTTGTTCACCGGTCATTAGCATGCAGACTAGCATGCAGGTTCAGAAAGCTGTGAAGAAGGCTAATGGCATGTTGGCTTTCATAAAGAGGGGATTGGAGTATAGGAACAGAGACACCCTTCTGCAGTTGTACATGGCCCTGGTGAGACCCCACCTGGAGTATTGCGTCCAGTTCTGGTCTCCAATTTTGAGGAAGGACATACTAGCTATAGAGGGTGTGCAGCGCAGATTTACAAGGTTAGTTCCAGGGATGGCGGGGTTGACATATGCTGAAAGGCTAGAAAAACTGGACTTGTATCCGATGGAGTTTAGAAGGATGAGGGGGGACATGATTGAGGAATACAAAATTATCAGGGGTATAGGCAGGGTGAAGTCGGATTACTTGTTCCCAATGATGGGGGAGACGAGGACTGAGGGCATAGTTTAAGAATACAGGGTAGGCCCTTTAGGACGGAGATGAGAAAACATTTTTTTTACCCAGAGAAGTGTGAATCTGTGGAATGCTCTGCCACAGAGGGTGGTAGAGGCAGATTCGCTGATTATGTTCAAAAGAGAGTTAGATAAGACTCTAGTAGGCAAAGGAGTTAAGGGTTATGGGGATAAGGCTGGAAAGGGGTACTGATGGTAGTGATCAGCCATGATCTGTAAAATGGCGGTGCTGGCTCGATGGGCCGAAGGGCCTACTCCAGCTCCTATTGTCTATTGTCTATTGTCTATAACCCCTACCAGCTAGGACAAGGGCAGCAACTGGATCATCATCGGGATTACTGTGTAATGTTATGTATTTAGTGTTTCTTTTCACTTAATTAAATTAGTTGACTATCATATTTTTTTTCTTTATGACTACCTATTGGCCTCAACAAGTAGGTATTTCCATGCATATGTACAGTACATTGCACCGTATGTATGACAATAAACACTATCATCATCATCATCAACATCATCAACATTAACATTATTATAACCACCTCTAAGCCACACACAACCCTGACTTAGAAATATATCACTGTTCCTTCACCATCATCGGGTCAACATTGCAGTATGCCCACATCTCAAGGACAGAAATGGTTCAAGAAGGCAGTTCGCCATGTCAACCTGTAAATCAGAAGAGAGCCTAAGGGTACAGCAATGGTACATAGAAATGGATAAATGTATTCCAATGGAAAAAAAAACATATAATTTAAAAAATAAAGCCACATTATTCGAACAAATTTGGGAACCGTAGATGGAACACAACAGAGAGGGCCTACCGTGGACCTCCACCCCCTAAAATGATAGAATGAGAAGAAGACGGAATGAACTGACCCAGTGTGTAAAAGTAGATGACACAATTTTCTTGTTTATTCTCATTGTGTGATGACATTGTTTAATGGGTTTATTGTATTGTATATGTTGAACATTTAATGGGTAGGGAGGGGGGTGGGAAGGAAGGAGGGAAGGGAGGGGGAAAAAGGGGAGAAAGTGACACTGTGTATATTCAAGAGGGAAATGTTTGTGTGTATTTTGGTTAATATGGTTGATAGTGTGAAAAATTTAAAAAATATTAACAAAAAAAGAAGGCAGTTCACCACCTTCTTAAGGCCAAGAGGTGAAGGGTGATTAACTGCTGGCTTAGCCTCTGTCCCTCAAATAAAACAAAAACATAAAAATTGGACCACAGGGACTTCTGGTTGGGTAATCATCTCTATCATAGCTCTGTTCTTCCAATTTTATTATTTTCCCCCCTGTTTACCTTTATTAAACATTTCAAAGATGTGTAAAATTCCATATTTTGTGTTTTTATCCAAGTTGAAATAGATGCAAGGAGTGTGAAGGTCATAAAAAATAGAAAGAAACATGAAACTTTGACTAATTCACCAGCTGAAAAATTTGCACATGACTCATTCTATTGATGAACAAGTGGAGCCTTTGACTTTGGCAGAATCTACTTTAAAGAATAAAATGTCTGTTTTTTTTTCTGAACTGCTGGTAACAGTGTTTAGGAAAGAGATGTTTCCGACACCGCTGGAGCTTGATAGTGCAAATTATTCACTATTGCCTAAGCCTAAATCAGGGCAAAAAACACTTTCGGTGGTTAAACTCCTACCCTACACCACTATCAAATGAAGGAAATGCTGATTCATAAAGCCTGTCATCAAGGAACACTGCAATATCACAGCAAAAAAATTTAAATCGTGGAAATATACTCTCCAAAAGTTATGAAGCAGCGGGCCATTTACAGGAAAATTATGTTGTAGATAAAATTATGTTATGTGCTGATTCCAGCACATCTTCGCATTTCTCATCCCAGCGGGAACAAGAAATGGCTTGTACAGTGGATGAGGCTTGGAAGTATACTTGCAAACTTCCCATTTCAAGTCTTGAATGATGCTTTTCTCTTTCATTTTTTTTTTCTGTTGAATGATTGTTTTGGACCAACTTTAATATGTTAGAGGTTCATTCATTTGTTTTTAAGGCTTTCACAGGAAAAGCACTGTTATTATGAGTAGATTTAATTTGGTGTGGTTGAAGGGAAATATATCGGCACACTTTGATTGTAATTATGGTTAAGACTTTTCAATCAAAAAGAGATCTTTTTTTTTTGATCCAGTAATAGACTTTTTGAAATTTTCTGAGAAGTCTTCAATTTTTTTAATATATGCATTGTGATTTAGCCTAAACATGACATCTTTTGGACTGATGAACAGCTGCAGGGGTAATGTTTATTATTTTGCTTTTGAGCGGGAACATCTAATCTCCACTGGAAGATAGTGGATTTCTAGATTTATTAACTAGCATGCTGTTGGTCTATTTGGCAGTCTTAGAGAGGTGGGACTGGACAGAGCAGGAGGTGGGTTCATGGATGTTTGAGTTTTGTGTTGCCATGGTGCTTTATTTCCAGCATTTAGTGTTGTAATTTCTGGTCTAAGAGGGCATTCTGCAGGCCAGAGGTTGTTATGCATGTTACACAAATTCAGCTCTGCACCCCTGCACTGGAATTTTTGAATTTAGTATTACTATTAGTATGTGTTCATAGCTAATTCTATTAATTTCCTCAGTTTGAATATAAAAGGCTACAATTATATTTATACACAAGTCATATTTGTGGCAATGATATTTCATGTCCCATGTTGTGGTCGAAGGGGCACACTATCATTCTTCCTTTCAAGTTAAATCTAGATGGGTATCGATCCTTATTTATCAAAATATCCCCTTTAGTATGCATAATGATCATTTTGTTATTGGTTCAAGGAAAATACTCAATAAAATGGTGGTTTTCACAAATGTTTATGTTTCTAATGTTGATTATCTGGGGTTTATATATTTTTTAACTTCTTTACCAGATTTAAGTTTATATTTGCTTATTCTAGGCAGTGATCTTAACTTCTGGTTGGACCCTATCTTAGATCATTCCTCCTCTAAATCAGCCACATTAAACAAATCTGCCTCATTGTTACATTTTTTTTCTATTGTATTACGGCTTTTCAGATGTCTGGCATTTTTCTTTCCTTTCTTTTCCCACATTCATTGGACTTAGTCATGTATTGATTATTTTTTATTGATAATTAATTCCATGAGCATTTTTTTGAATAATTTATTTTAATAGACTCATCAAACATTATAATATTTCTTAATATTCATATAACACACAGAGTCTGTATTTATTTCTCCACCTCCCACCCCACCCTTGTACAACTGAAAGTACCATCAATTAAATTATTTCAATAGCAAAATGAAAAACAGCCCATATATTCCCCCCTCCTCTTTTCCCCTTCCCAATTTATCTTTACCCCCAAGCACCAATAACCAAGCTATTGGTGCCAATCCCCCTGCCATTTTGAGACTTTCCTAATACATCCATCTATCACTTGTATCTCCCTCCCTTTCCTTGAGCTCCTCATATTCATTCTTACTTCTAATATACATTCATCTTTCACTATTAACATTCTTGTGAATACCACAATATTGTAATATCTGATCATGCCCCTGTTACATTATCATTGACTGTTCCTAATTTTTCTCAAGATAAAAGATACTGGCGTTTTAATATTATTATCAGATAAGGACTTTGCTAAATTTATGAAAGAACAGATAGTTTTATCTTTTGATATTAATGCTTCTTAGATGGAAGGCTGTGAGACGTCGCAGAGCAGCAGCCACAGTTATTACAATAACAGACTTCTGGTGCCCTATTGTGTTAGACTTTATATTTCCTGACTGAGACTGCAAAGTCACTTTTGTGTCCACAGATGAACTGCACAACAACCTCTTCTTCAAACTGAAGGATAACTAATATATCATATATATATATATATATATATATATATATATATATATATATAAATCAATCATTTCATATACTGTTAATAAAAAGGAAGACTAATAAAGAAAGAACTGAGTTAATTAAATAAATTAAACAGTTAGATCAACAATATATTCAAACTAAACATTCAGAAGTATACAAAAATGGATTGAACTTAAAAGTAAATTTGATCTTCTCTCAACATAGCAAGTTGAATGCCAACTTTTGAAGTCTAAAGGTCAATTTTACATTCATGGTGATAAATCTGGTAGGTTTTTGGCTAACCAATTGAGAGGATTTATTGCTAAGTGGCATATTATGAAGGTTTGTAAAGAAAATTGCATTATGACTTCAGATCATTCTGAGATAAAGAACACATTTAAAATATTCTATTCCAAACTATATTTCTCTGCATGTATGAATGATGGCAATTTGATGAAGAATTTTCTAGACCATTTGAATATTCCCATGATTTCTTCAAATAGTGAAATTAGACTAGATGAATCTATCTTGCAAGAGGAAATAACAATTGCTATTTCTTCATTAGAATCTGGAAAGTTCCCTGGATCCAATGGGTTTCTTGTGGAATTTTGCATATTATTTTCTCATTTGCTCACCCCTCACTTGAGTAGAGATTGCAGATTTGTTTAAACAGGACAAACTTCCAGATTCATTTAGTGAGGCTTGCATATATTTACTTGTGAAGAAAGGTAAAGACACAACCAAATGTTTCTAATCTAGATCAATTTCTTTACTGAAGATTCATGCTAAAATTTTGGATAAAATTTTAGCCAATAAGATAGAAAACATTATACCATCAGTTATTTCTGAAGATCAGAGAGGGTTTATTAAACACTGATATTCCTATGTTGCTTAATAAATGTTATGTATTTTCTTTTTGGGAAAACTCCTGAGTGTATTCTTTCATCAGATGCTGAAAAAAGCTTTTGATCAAATAGAATGGACATATCTGTTTATAACTCTTGAAAAAAAAATTGGTTCTGACTTTATTATATGGGTTAAATTTTTGTCCATTTGCCACAATTCTTTCTACCTTACAACAATCTGACCCTTTCAATCTGTAATGTGGCACTCATCATGGATGACTTTTAAGTTCTTTATTATTTGAACAGGTGATTGAACCATTAGCAATTGTATTTCATGAGTGGAAGGACATTTTGGGGATATAGAGGAAAGGGATTGAACATAAGGATTTATTAATGCAGAAGTTCTTCTACCTTTTTATTTCAGATTCAGTTGATTCCCACCCCCATATGATGTCACTACTTGCACAATTCAGTCAATTTTCAGGATATAAATTGAATCTGCATAAAAGTGAACTTCTTCCATTGAATTCTCCTACATCAATGTATGATGATTTTCCTTTTAAGATCATTAAAAATCAATTTACCTAACTTGGTATTACAATTACAAGGAATCATTAACATATTTTATGGAGAATTATCTGGCTACATTTAAACAAATTAAGCATTCCCTGACTCAATGGTTACCTTTGTCCACAACCTTAGATGGCTGTATATAAATTCTATTAAAGTGAATATTTTTCTTTTAATTTCAGTATATTTTTATGAACATAGAAATTTCACATCAAAAATATAGAGTACATAAGTTTATATGTTAAAAATCAAAAAGATACAACACTTAAATCATAACATTTCATCCAAGGTACTCCACATTCTCAATCAAACAGATTATATTTTATTAATATTATATTATTATTTTAAAAAATCTAAACCCATTACTAAAGAAGCAGTTTGGCCAAAAAAAGATAGAATTCTTATCAGAGTAATAAATTACCTTATTAGTCAACACATCTTCCTTCATATCAAATCAAAGATAATGAAAGTAATTTATAAAGGGTCCCCACAGTGTTTGAAAATTTGAATTGAAATCAGAAATTGAGCATCTAATCTTCTCTAAATTTAAACATGACGTGATGCCACATAGCCATTGAGCATGAATAGCCAGAGCTGTGTCCCTCCATCTGAGCAACACGGCCCGTCTAGCCATAAGAGAAATAAAAGCTAATACATGCCACTTAAGTTATGTCATTCTCTCCAACAATACCAAGTAAGGCAATTAAGGGATTAGGTTTAAAAGTAACTTTAAAAAGTGCATTGAAATTTTGAAGTACTTTGTTCCAATATTTCTCAAGACTCTCTTGTGTACAAAACATATGAATTAATAAAACATCTTCATTGTTGCATTTATCATGAGGAGATACATCCACATAAAAATTATATAGCTTGACTTTTGACTATGGACTACTTTAAATTGTAGGAGAGAGTGGCAGGCACATAAAGATGAGGCATTAACTAATTTGAAAATTACATTCCAAGTTTCTTCAGAAATTAAAAACTGTAGGTCCTGTTCCCAAGCATTTTTGAAAATTTTATCTGAGGGAGCCTCTCTTATTTCCAACAAGATATCATAAATGTTAGATGTTGAACCATCATAAAAAGATTGTAAGTTAAAAATTACATTAAAAAAATAATTTTCATCAGTCCTCTTAGGAAATGTATGTAATTGAGATCATAAAAATCTCTAATCTGTGGATAATGAAAAATAATGAGTATTTGGTAGCCCATATTTAACTGAAAGTTGTTCAAATGAAGCGAGACTCCCCTTTAAAAATAAATCTTCAAAATATTTGATGCCTAATCTATACCATTCTTTAAAAGTTACATCAATCATGGAAGTTTTAAAGAAATAATTAGAAAGAAATTGGACTGGATAGAGATAATCTCATTAAACCAAAATGTTTTCTAAATTGTATCCAATCCTCAAAGAATATTGAACCACCAGATTCTTAGTTAATTTATTTAAAGAATTAGAAAATGAAGACCCAAGAAGAGGAATAAGAGAAAATTTTGTAACAAAATTAGATTTCAAAATGACCCACACTGGACAGCCTTCAGAATTATTGTAATATAGCCAAAACATAAGGTTTTGCATATTGACTGCCTAATAATAAAACATAAAGTTTGGTAAAGCTAAACCTCCATTCATTTTAAGTTTTTGTAAATTGACTTTATTTAGGTGCAGATATTTATTCTTCCATATATAAAAAAGATAAGATTGATTCAAGGGAATTTAAAAAAAAAAAGAATTAGGAATGAAGACAAGAAAAGCCTGAAAAAGGTATTAAAATTTAGGAAATATATTCATTTTAATAGAGTTGATTTGACCAACCAACAGTAAAGAAAGGGGTGACCAATTTAATATCTTTTCTCTCACACATTTGATTAAGCTGAGAATTTTTTGTTTTAATATGTTTTATAATTGTTACATCCAAATAAGTTAATTGATTTCCTAAAATTTTATAAATTCTATTCAAATCAATATCTTATCTACATTTTTATATATATTTCAATCTGTTCCAATTATTGTTTCTAAATCATTTTTTTTAAATTTACTTAACTTGGCTATATCATCTTACATATGAAAGGGTAAGCACCCTTGCCTGAATAAAATTCCTCAATATATGAAGTCTCATGTTTTTTTTTCCAATCATAAAAATTCTGACTATCCTTTGTGAGTATCTATGGAGCTGAATTCCCCCCACCCCAATTTTTTTCCCCAATGTAGCATTTATTAGCTCTTCACTTCCCATTTCAACTAGGTTAATAGACAATCCCATTTTTAAACATTCTGTGAGAATTTGGGACAGTTTAGGAACCATTTTGCATTTTATCACTTCTCTCTTTCCAGCCCTAATCACCTTTTTCAAACTTCATTTTTCAGGGATGGTATAGAGAGAGTATTAAAAGTTTTAAGGATTGATGGATATTTTGCATAATTTCAGCAGCTTTCTGTTAAATTTAACCTGCCCAAATCTCAATTTTTTAGATATTTGCAAATCCAGCATTTTCTTGAATCTCAGTTTTCTGATTTTCAAAGACAGTCTGAATCAAATTTTGTAGAAGAGGTTTTTTTTTTGTTTCATGCCTTCTTGTAAAGGTTTAATATCTATTATTTATGATAAATTATTATGTTTGTAACAGATTTCACTAGTTAAAATAAAACAAATGCTTGGGAACAGGATTTAAATTTGACTCTATCTGATGTTGACTGGGACACAATTCTTAAATTGGTTACTAGCTCTTCCTTATATGCTTGTCATTGTTTATTACAATTTAAGAAGTTACATAGAGCACATATGTCTAAGGTTAAATTGTCTCACTTTAACTATGATATGTGTCCTTGTTATGACAGCTGTAAGAGTGAAGAAGCATGTTCTGTCCTAGTTTAGAAAAATACTGGGGAGAGATTTTCCAAACTTTGTCTACAAATTTTAATTTAGACTTGGTACCGAATCATTTGGTGGCACTTTTTGAAAGGGAATGATTCTTCTTAGCCTCCTGTTTAGAGTTGTGTTATCTCTTTTGCCTCTCTTTTACTTAAATTGAAAGATGCTGTCCCGTCTACTCATGATCAGTGGTTGTGTGACATCATGTCCTACTTGAATATGGAAAAGATTCATTATTCGATTAATAATTCAGATATAAGATTGCAGACGCTGTGGGGGTAATTTATGACTGTCTTTCTCATTTTATAATTTCACTTCAATATAATTGAATTGTCTGACTAGTATCTTTTCTGTGTTCATTTTCATAATTTTTCTCCCTTTATTTTTCTTTTAATGTTAATTGCATATAGCATTTGGCATTGCTGTTATGGAGGGGTACTAGGTTTTTTTTTTCTTTTTGTTCTTTTTCTCCTTTTATTATTTTCCTTTTTTCTATCATTTCCTCTTTTTTTCTTTTTTTAATATTAGTTTATTTTTTTAATATACTACCTAGACTATGAATTATGGATATGTTTTACAATTTATGATTGTTTTGTGATATACTGATTGTTTCATTAATTATGTGTAACTATTCACATCACCTCATTGTACTTTATTATTATAAGCTCTTTGTTAAAATCAATAAAATACTTTAATAAGTGCATCATCTTCTGGATAAAATTACATTCATGTGTGATAAACCTGTGAAAAATTGTTGTCAATTCATCATATATCAATGGTACCACACTTATCTAAAAAAAAATATTTCAGAAATAAACATTTTCTTGGTTTTTGAATCCAGGCCTAAAACAGTCAACAAGATTGTCCACTGATACTCTAATCCCAGGGCCCTTTTTCTATTATGAATGTAATCATGGGAAGCATTAATGCAACAGAATAACTATCCCCCTTTGTAAATAATGAAACAGGAGATTTCAACTTGCTTTCATGTAAAATTGGAATTGTGGCTCAGCAGGCGTGTGTAGAAAATGACAGGTTTATGGTAACAGAGTTGAAAAGCAGATGATTTCAATTATATGCTGCCAATCTGTAAGCAATAATTGTATCCCTGCGTGGCAAATTGAAAATATACTCGACTAAGGATTTCTCTAATATACTTTTATCAGTCTGTAATTCACCAGGATGCAATTTTCCTTTGCAATCTGAATGGATAGTAAGCATAGTTTGGTTTAATCATCAGCGGTCTCGCAGTATCGGTCCTATTTAAAAATTAGGCCCAGCAGGCCCCAAAGAAATGCTATAATATCACTGATTCCACCTTTGGATAATGAGTTGAACTGAAATCCTCTTTCGAGTATTTCAAAATCCTTAAGATAGATTTTACAGAAGGTGAGCAAAGAGTATGTCACATTTGTTCACATTTCATTGCACACTACGAAACAACAATTAGCAGATTATTTATCCCACTGCTGTTCCAATTGAATTCTGCATTGGGAGACAAAATGTTATTCACTGCCTTTAACTAATTTCAAGAGATGTAAAAAAAAATCAAGACTTTTGTTCTCAGTTGCTGAAAGGAACTTTGGTTGAGCAGATTATTTGCTTTTGATTCTTCCAGAAAAAAAAACACAAGAAAGAAGGAGCAGGTGGCCCAGCACCTTAATGATGTATTTCAGAGTTGTATGCAAGGTCATGTATATTCTGACAATAAATCTGAAATCTGAAATCTGAATCTTAATCATTCTGTGGCTGATCTGTTCTGGCCTCTACTACGTCAGTTCTCCATGACACTTAATTTCTTGATCTATCAAATATTTTTGTATTTATGGCTTAACTCAATCTAATGATCTATCCTCCACCTAACTTGGTGCAGAAATTAACAGACTGATTATCGTCTGAGAAAAGTAATTTCTATGACATCATTTTAAAATGACCTATCCCTAATTCTGTAGCTAGGATCTTTTGTTGTTACTCCCCCAATGTTAGAATCGTCTCATTATCTAACCTTCAACATCCCGCAGTTTTAGATTTCTAGATGATTGAATCAGGTTCGCTCTCATTCTTCTAAACTCCAAGAAATAAAGAGCCAACCTCTTTTGCCTTGACTGATGTGAATCCCGTGATTCCAGTAATTAGTTGGTGAATCTTCTTTGGAGAGCATCCATCATTTCTATCTCCTTAGGCTTGCAAAATGGATAATGCATTCGGTACACAATCAAATTATTGGCCTAGCAATCCTGAAATTTGAATTGGCATTGAACTGAATATGATTTCAAATCCCATGAATCAAATTCAGATTTCAGATTTATCGTCAGAGTAAATACATGACATCATATACAACTCTGAGATTCTTTATCCTGTGGGCAAGGCATAAAATGTAAGAAATAATACCTGGCTGAAAAAGCTTTTGAAACAAAATTTTATTAGTAAAAGTGAACATTGACCTGTTAGTTTGTGATTTAAGATCTAACCATTCATTGATCTGAAAAACCTCATAAAGATAAGCGCATACAGAGCCGTTGTCATACCCACACTCCTGTTCGGCTCCGAATCATGGGTCCTCTACCGGCATCACCTACGGCTCCTAGAACGCGTTGTCTCCGCTCCATCCTCAACATTCATTGGAGCGCCTTCATCCCTAACATCGAAGTACTCGAGATGGCAGAGGCCGACAGCATCGAGTCCACGCTGCTGAAGATCCAACTGCGGTGGGTGGGTCATGTCTCCAGAATGGAGGACCATCGCCTTCCCAAGATCGTGTTATATGGCGAGCTCTCCACTGGCCACCGTGACAGAGGTGCACCAAAGAAGAGGTACAAGGACTGCCTAAAGAAATCTCTTGGTGCCTGCCACATTGACCACCGCCAGTGGGCTGATATCGCCTCAAACCATACACCTTGGCGCCTCACAGTTCGGCGGGCAGCAACCTCCTTTGAAGAAGACCGCAGAGGCCACCTCACTGACAAAAGACAAAGGAGGAAAACCCAACATCCAACCCCAACCAACCAATTTTCCCCTGCAACCGCTGCAAACGTGTCTGCCTGTCCCGCATCGGACTTGTCAGCCACAAACGAGCCTGCAGCTGACGTGGACATTTACCCCCTCCATTAATCTTTGTCCGCGAAGCCAAGCCAAAGAACAATTCATTGATGTGTTTTTTGAGACTAGGCAATGCCAACAATTTCTCTCTTAACTGCTGAATTACATTTTCTAGCAAACTCTCCTATCCATTACTGGGGGTAAATGTTGGGGTTGTGAGAAACAATTATAAAAATAATCCATCATGGTCTGGTATGGGGACACCAATACCCCTGAGTGTAAAAGTAATGGACACAGCCCAGGACATTACAGGCAAAACCCTTGCTACTACTGAGTACATCCACAGGGAATACTGGCATCAGAGAGCAGCAGCAATCATCAAGGATATACACCACCCAGCACATGCCTTGTTCTTGCTGCTACCATCAGGAAAGAAGTATAGGTGTCACAAGACTCACACCGCCAGGTTTAGGAACAACTGCTACCCCTCCACCATCAGTCTCCTCAACAACAAATTCAATCAAGAATTCATTTAATAACTCTTATTTGTGCACTTTATTGATTTTTTTAATTCTCTCTGTGTTTTACAATCAGTTTATTTACATTTGTCATCTGTTTGCAGTTCTTTATTTGTTTGCATGCATATGCTGTGCACAGTTATTTTTTTGCACTACCAGTAACTGGAATTTCTGCCTTGCCCACAGGAAAAATAATCTCAGTGTTTTATGTGATGTCAAGTATGTTCCCTGACAATAAATCTGATTCTGTAATCCCAAGATTCTTGTTTTTGCTATCAATACAACTCGTCTAATAATACTACTTATTATGTTAATTAATTACCTTTTCTGCACCCTTTCCACTGAAGCTATTAAAATTATCCTTGTGAACTGACTTCAATGTTATTTATCTAAAATAAAGTGTGGTATCAATGTGCATCAATTAAGGTCAAATTCATACTGCATTAGATTTTAAATTTGGTTTAGTGCTTAATGATTGCCATAATGAAGGTTCTTAAAGAACTTCACTCATATTGTAATTTAATACATGCATGTGGAGTGCTAATAGGATGATTTCAAGTGAATAACTGTGATCAATGCTTCCTCTTACTTGTGACGATCTTGTAACTTACAACAATAATTATGTTTGAAATTAAGTTCATGGTTTTACAGTATTCTATTATAATATGTGAAAGGCACTATTTTAAAGCTAAACCATCCTTCTATTTTTCTCCTTCTATTTTGGGAGTATCTGCCTGGAATTCCATGTTCAATGATCTATGTGTGTGAATGCTCTTCGATACAAATTTTGAGCACCTTCCCTACTTCGATAAAGCAGCCTTGAACTATTTTGTACATGTTTATCTTCAGTTGCACCAACATCTGGTCATCACTGACTATCCAATTGAATACTGCGATTAAGCTAAGGTTAATGGCTCACATCATTATTCTGCAAAGCATTTCTGCTATCTATAATGTACAATTCAAGATTGTGAGGGAAACTTGTCATTTGACTAACTGAGAATTCATCCAACAACCCTTAAACCTTCACTCTATCCTGGACACACTAATGACATGATTGGCATCCCATCCAATGTACAGGAACTGCAGAAAGCACAAAATGTATTGCAGTTACACATTTGACTTTGGAGCTATAATGATGGTTTATCTAGACTTAAAATTTCATTATAATTAAATCATTATTGATCCATAGCATTTACCTTTAAATGATGGTGAATGTTTTCATAATTTTCTTCAGCAGCAACTAGATGCCACCACCAGCCACATCTACCTTTCCATCCCTTTCCACTTGCCACAGGGTTAGATCCCTCCATGACTCACTCATTCTTTCCTACTTACCTCTCCATGACCCCTGGTATTTCCCCTGTAACAACAGGAGGTGCAACATTTGCTCTTACACCTCCTCCCTCACCCCCATCCAGGGACCTAATTAGCCCTTCGAGGTGAGGCAAAGATGCATGCGAACCTCCTTCATCATCATCTACTGCATTTTGTGCTCCCTCTGTGGGTTTCTCTACATTGGTGACCAGGGGCCTGTTTTGCAAGTGCAGCTAATGTTTGCAATAGCCATCCTGAATTTCTGGTTTCATGCCATTTCAACTCCCCATTCTTACACTGACCCACATGTCCTGGGCCCTGCTCCACTGCCAGAATAAGGCCCAATGTAAACAAAAAGGAACATCACGTCATGTTCCACCTGATTGAGCAGTGGTATGAAATAGTCTGGAGAGTGAATTTTCCAATTTTAGGTAAGTTGTTCACTTTCTCTACTTCTGAGCAACATCCATTCTTCCCCCTTTCCCCTTTCTTCACCCTATTTTGTCCCCTTTCCCATCCAGATCTCCCCTCCCTTCATCCACCTCCATTTTTGGCTCCTTCCTCTTCAGTCCATACTTTCACCATCAGATTGTCCTCCCTCTCCCACCCTCATCTGGTGTCTTCGTTTATCAGATTTCAGAACTGACTGCCTTTATCTCCACTTATCACCAGCCCCCCAACTCCTCTCCATCTCATCTTTCTATCCCTGACCCATTTCTTTCTCTTGCATCTGTTTCCCTTCGTCTGGCATCCAACAATCCACTATCGTTTCCCCTCCTAGGTTCCGAATCCAAAACAGCGCCGGACTAGGGTGACATTTTTGAAAGCTGCCTTGATTACATGCAAGATGAAGGTTATCACCGTATCTCTGTGCACGTAGTAATAATCAATATTCAACAGATATATCTTTAGCTGTTTGTAGCATTCTCACAATTTAATGTTGTTGAAATATGTAAGAGAGTTTGCATCAAAGAAATATTTTGATACATTAATCATTAATTTGTTCACATTCCAAAATGATTTAATCCTTGATGCATCTTGTTTTGGAAAGCAGCTTCCTGATCTCCTGCTCTCGTCAAAGTTTCAATGTTAAGAAAATTAGAGTGAATTCAGAAAATTGCCTCCAGGCATCCTTAGAAACTGGAACGTTTCATTTCATTTCTTGCGTTTTGAGTCCATAACATTTTTCTATGAGCTATATCAACAGTGTGTTTATGTTCCCTGAATAGTCAACCAGATTTCAGAATTGTAATCTCCAATCCACATAAAGGATAAATATTGTCAAAATTCTTGTTTATTCACATAGTCACAGCTTACTGGGAGAGCTATTACCATCTCTTTGCCAGAGTGGAAACACATGCTGCCATTTTGAGGATCATGGTATGAAATTTGCCTCATTATTTCCATTCCTGACCAGATACCTGAATAGGCCTCAGGCACTAATGCTTCCTCATGCTTTGGGAGTCCAGAACCAGGGGTTGAGGTGCAGGAAATTGGATGCCTTGAGTGTAAAAAAAATTATAAAAAGTCACACGGGGGAATGACAAACATGAAGGAAAGGAGGAATTGCTTTATGTTGATTGATAAAAGATTTGTTAGCCTTACAGATAGACAATTACAATTACAGATAGACAAAAAAGGAAAGGAGCCACTGCCTTATGCAGACTGATAAGAGATCTGTCAGCCTTACATAGGATTTTTACACAGAAATAAAGGAGAAATTCTGTAAAAAAAATTGCATACTTACCTCCGAAGTGGTAGCACTTTTACATCGCCTTCCTGTGTCGCGGAGGGTGAATGTGGGTAGATGTTGTATTCATTACCCAGTTTTTTATGGAGTGCCTGTGGTCAATTTAGACTGCAGCCACTCTGTAAAATGTGTAGGAGACTTGGTGGAAAAATTACGGAATGGATTTTAGCAAATAAATTCTGTGACAACATTTTTTAACTGCCAATGGGCAGATAATTTCTGATTTTTTTTTTGTTTCTCAGTGGTTGTGTAAAAGTGCCTACAGATAGACAATTACCATTCATATAAACAAAGCAGAAATATCACACAGGAATGTCAAATGCTAAGAGAAACTTCCTTTGCTGTGTGTGTGTGTGTGTGTGTGTGTGTGTGTGTGTGTGTGTGTGTGTGTGTGTGTGTGTGTGTGTGTGTGTGTGTGTGTGTGTGTGTGTGTGTGTGTGTGTGTGTGTGTTAAAGATTTGATTTATCCTTCAGATAAATAATTAGCATTGGACAATGAGATCAAAACCAAAGGTACACAGAAACAAAGATGTTTGAGATTTATTTGTTATACATTATAAACACTCTTGAGACATATGTAAGGACCAAAACTTAAATGGGATTAGCTGTTAACATGATTTACTGTTTGACAATAGTAAATTATATTTCTAAGAGAAAAAAAAACTCACAAAGACAGATGCTAATAAGAAACAGAGGTACATTCAACTTCAAAACAACATGTTTAACAATTAGTGAAAAATGTACCACCAAAGTCAATCATAAGGTGTGCCATAATGTTGTGTATTTCGAGTAAGCTTCAGTGCAAAGAATGGGTGACACTGTCTACTCCTTTGTGCATCCCTTACTCCCAATAGCATAATATAACAAACGTGTTTATATGCTCCATGTTTCTGCAGTGTGAGCTCTGTTGTTACCCATACTCCGGGTCACAGCTGGACAGGACAAGAGACCATGCAGCTACAGAAATAGGTATATTCAAGAAGTTTATAATAAATCCAGTAAATGCTGGAAACCTCAGTGTGTCAAACAGCGTATGTGGAAAGAGAACCAGATAAAACTTCAGATGAAAGACCCTTCATCAGAATTGCACTATCAGATTTATTTATTTATTTAGGATATGCAGATATGCATTTTTAAGGAAAATTGTTGAATTATTCTTGGCATATTTGACATTTATTCCAGTAATTTATTTTTGACAATTGTGACTTTTCAAACAATTGTCGATAATTGTTTTACATAATTCTATCCTCCTCTTCAACTTGCACCACTAAATGCTAAATTTAGTATCAGAATCTTAAATATTTCTCCAAAATATAAAATAAGACAAAGTTTCAACTAACAACAGAACAAAAGTCATTATAATGTTACTGTCCCATTGGAAAACTAGTTAAAGAAACTCCTTCTAATATTTAGATAGATCTTAAACTTCATTGGCATTTTTCCATCAAAAGCCATTATTCAGGCCAAATCCATTATCAAATAAAGGGGAATTAAATGGTTTTTCATCACATTGTTCTTTATTAATCTTGTTTTTAGTGAAATGGAGTTAATTGCAAAATTTAACAGGCCGAATCAATTTCTACTTATGGAGTGTCTTCAAATCGTTTGGAAAGATGTAGTAAGATGATTCAAAAATTATCGTATCTGATGACATATAAGACCCACTTTTCTTCCCTCAAAAATGGCTAAAAAATATCCACTGGGTATTATACGCAAAGTTGAAATTAAGGTGATAATGGTGAGTAACACTGACCATCGACAATCATTGTTGCTGCACGACTCACTAGCATCACTACCATTGGAGGCTGGTGGCAGTTATCAGGGCATGGAGCAGGGCTGTAGGATCAGTGTGGGGGCTGGTGGCAAGGTATCAGAAGACTATTCCTGTGGCCCGGTGTCGGTCCCCACACTGATCTCACAACCCTGCTTCTCTCCGACAGCCCTCCACCAGTCCTGACACTGATCCCACTGGCCCGCTCCCCCCAGCAGCATGTCACCAGTTCCAACATTGATCTCACAAACCTGCCTCCCACCCAACAGCCAGCCACAAGTCCCCACACTGATCCCACGGCCCCGCTCCCCCCACCCCGGGAGAGTGGAGCATTGAGAATAGCATGGGAACCGGGCAGTGGGAACCAGCACGGGAACTGGCAATGTGCCACCAGAAGAGAACGGGGCAGTGTGACCAGCCCATGGATCAACATTTGGCCACCAGAAGAGAGCAGGGCAATGGGATCAGTTTGAGGACCAACAGTGTGCCACTAGAAGAGAGCGGGGTAGTGGGACCAAGGCAGGGTCCAACAATGGGTCACCAGAAGAGGGAGGGGCAGCAGGACCAGCATAGGGACTGACAGCAGGGCACCAGGTAGAGCAGGTAGCGACCAAGGCAGGGACCGACAGTAGCAGTTTGTTTTTATAAAATGTTTTCTGCTCTGGCTAAACTGCTTTTGTGTTCTCTTGTAAATTACAGCAGTATTATCATTAAATAAAGATTTTTCCTGTTGTCCTAGTTGGATGTTTTGTCTGTTTTTACTTCTGCTTTACTGTAGCTACATATTTCAATAACATTAAATGCTTACCCATAAATAGACAAAAAAAGTCTATGAAATGGGGGGTGGGCCTTATTGCCATCAAATAGAGTATGTTTTTCAGTTCAGGTTTTTAACTTACAACCTTTACAAAAGAGTTGAATGTTTGACAATGGTGGATTGTTGTTAAAACTAATATTATTGTTAAAATATTAGACAAGATATTCAAATTAAAGCAATTGTTTTAGTTTGCAATCTGAAGTAGATTTTCTGTTTAATACTAATCAGATACTCTAAACTGTACACAGGGCACGCATACTTGACAATTTTCACAGTCATTAAAATTTAACACCCTGCAAAACAAAACAGCACAGATAATCTACTTAAATTCAATGACCGATGCAATAACTTTAACACATGGGAACATATCAGTTTGCCTGCAGCAAGAAATAAACTGGTGGAGAAAGTCAGTAGTCTGAGCAGCATCTGTGGAAAGAGTTATCAGTATATCTGCTTCCCTCAAAGTTGCTGATTAACTCAAAGAACAGGAAAATAAGGACCTACTTTTCTTGGTGAAAGTTACAGAGCAAAAGTAAAAATGTAATTCAATACCTTTTAGCCCTATTCAGAATGCAACTTAATTTTACAATGCAGTTTTATTATTCCTTTTCAAATAAAATGTAAAACACAATATAACACACACACACACACACACACACACACACACACACACGCACACACACGCACACACACACACACACACGCACACGCACACGCACACACACACACACACACACACACACACACACACACACCCCTTGCTATATGCTACTTCAGTCCACGTGAAATTCAGTTACCCCGATTTGAAAAACTACAACCATTTCTTGTTTCAATCATGTAATTATTCAATTATCATGAGATCTTTCTGGAAATTTCTGCTAAACTCAAGTTGCAAGTAGATCGTGTGAACTGTCCTAAATAAAATATGAGCAATTGACAGTCATACTCAGTGTATCCCCCCCCCCCAATTAAAAATGAATAAAAGTAAATATTGAAAAAAGAATCTGTCAGGAAAAGGAAAACAATGACTTTAGAAGAAAAACAAAGTTATTAATGAACATGAAGCCGGAGACAGCAATGTGAAAATCGGACACAAGCTGGGCTACAATGAGTCAACGGTACACTCAATTTTAAGTAAAAAGCACGAATATAAAGATAAAGTACAAGGTTATGTTGCAGCAGTTTATCTAAGCGCAAATTACTCAAAACGGAAATCCATTAATGACTGAAATGGAACAGCCACTTCATCTTTGGATTGAAGATTGCAACCAAAAGTGAATACCACTTTGTACAAAAAAACATTCAAACCAAAGCTTTAAACATCCTTTTTTGATGTTTTAAACACCAAACAGGATTACTCAACGTAAGAATTATAGACGAAGCTGCTGATAAAAAAAATGCCGTTGAAAATTTTAAATTAGTTTAGTTATGTTGTGATTATGAAATAAATGAAAAATATCATAATTATTTTTATTAACTTTAACAGTTTTGGCATTATATGCAACTAAAAGGGTTGTATGTTTGGTGTTGTGGTTAATGCAAGGCCTTTACAGCGCCAGTGATCAGGACCGGACCGGGGTTCAAATCCCACGCTGTCTCTAAGGAGTTTGTATATTCTCCCCATGTCTGGATGAGATTTCCTTGGGGGCTCTGGTTTCCTCCCACTGTTCAAAACATAGCAGGGATGTAAGTTAATGGGATGTAAATTTGGCGGTACAGACTTATGGGTCAAAATGGGACTGTCATCGTGCTATGTGTCTAAATTTAAAATGTAAAATTTTAAAATTTTAAATTTAAAAGTTGTTTTTAAAGAACATTTTTTTATGATTTGATGGATGATCTGAAAGGACATGGATTTATTGTAATTATTCCCTTTTATTCTGTTAATCCTTTAACACAAATTCATCTTAAGCAAGTAAAAATTGGGATGAATTAATCATGTAAAGCAGGGTTTGCTTTAAATCACTGCACTGTTTTAAGTTAAGTTAAGCACAATCATGGGCCCTTCTGATTCATGAGTCCTCACCATCCAAATACACCCATGTGACAAATTAACTTACCAAACCCGTACATCTTTTGAATGTTGAAGGAAACTGAAGCACCTGTAGGAAACCCATGCAGACTGAAGGAGAACATACAAACTGATTACAGCCTGCCCAGAATTCAGACCTGGGTTGCTGAATTTGTGATAGTGTTGTACTAACCACTCTACTAGTCATGTTAATAATCAATTCATCTTTAGGCTCATGATTGAAAGATGTGGAAAATAAATATTGGTGGAGCACAGAAAGTATGTTAAGAGTTCTATCAAAGCTTAGAGAAGGAATATCCATTCTGCATTACAGCAAACCTGCTGGCACCACATGGAGTTGGCTGTGAGAAGGGAATAACTTCAAGGACCTGAGAAGAATCCTAGATAAGGGAAAAAATCAGGAATAGACAGTGAGAAGTGTTGAATAATGAAAGGCATCTTCCCAATACCTGAAGAAGTAAACTTTACTGAGGGCATTTAGAAAAGTTCTGCACAATAGGGGACCTACAGCCCACAATGTTATGCCAACCTTTCTATGCCTACTCCATACCAATCTAATCCTCTGTCCCTCAAAGAAAGATCTAAAATGAATATTAAAATTCTGAATCACATTTGCAAAGAGCCATATTTTGGACACTGTAGATGAACCCTAATTAACGATCAAATTTGATTGGTAATGTACTTGTGAATCATATTTCCTGCCATAATGTACCTTCAAGCATTTATTTTACAATTGTAAAAATGGACTCAATAAGATTCAGTATATTTTAAAGCAATGGTTCTCAACCTTTTTCTTTCTACTCACACACCACTTTAAGTAATCCCTATGCCATCGGTACTCTGTGATTGGTAAGGGATCGCTTAAGATGATATGTGAGAGGGAAGGGAAGGTTGAGAATCACTGCTCTAGACCCAATTGTTACTGAAATCTTTTGTTTGAGAAAAATTGTCATCGGCCCATTTCTTTAGACATGGAACAGTCCACATAACAAGTCAATAAGGTACAATTAAAACAGTGGTTTTCAAACTTTTTCTTTCCACCCACATACCACCTTAAGCAACTCCTTACTGATCACAGAGCACCAATGGAAAAGGGAATATATAAAGTGGTATGTGAGTGGAAAGAAAAAGATTGAGAACCACTGTTTTAAAGTGTTGAGAAATGGAGGAATCTCTACGAAAGTTCAAAAATATTGCGGTATTTGTTTAAGAGATTCTTGTATGTTCAGTATGGAAACATTATTCATTATTATACTGAAATGTGTATTTGAAGGGGGTACAGATTCCTGATGATTTACAAATATCACTCTATTACAAAATAAGTTCATTCAGAGTTCGAGCCATTGGTTCCATGTGTGTCATATGCTAAATATTACTTCTGGATCTGAAAAACAGATTCAAATTTCACTGATTAAAGTAGTGGCATAAGAAAATAATGTTAAACTTTTAGGATAAAAGGGCTAAATGTTCAGAATGTTTTTTTTTTAATGACACTTTTTCCAAGAGACTTTTTCTAGGCAGGGAATAACATATCTCTTTAAAGTGTGGACAAATGAATTGGAACCATGGCAATTTTTGCTGTTGTCACACATCAAAATCTAATTGTGACCAAGATCTGAGGATAACATATGTTGTTATACTTGATGTTAGGATTAGGATGTCAGTCAGAGGCCAGGAAAGGAGAGGTGAGTGCCTTTGCATGACGTTCTGTGGGATATTTATATTGATCTGTGGAAAGTGTGATTGCTGCTTTAATACAAACTTCTACCACATGCCATAAGTGTTGCTTCAGATTTCACTGCTACAATTAAAAACATTTTTTTTCCCCTGAAGCTCCTGGTCACTTCATGTAGGACACCACATGTAAGCGGCATGGCTGGTGTAGTGGTTAGAGCAATGTTGTTACAGCACCAGCAATCGGAAGCTGGGTTCAAATCCCACACTGTCTGTAAGGAGTATGTATCTCCTCCCCATGACTCTGGTTTCCTCCCACCATTTGAAACGTACTGGTGGTTGTAGGTCAAGATAGGGACAATTGGGTGGCATGGGCTCATGGGCCAAAATGGCCTGTAATCATGCTGTATTTCAAAATTTAAATTTAAATATGATCTAGATTTAATTTAAATTTAAGAAAAGGGCAGTATAAGAAGAAACCAAACACAATGACAGTGCTGGGAGAGTTCACATTGTTAAACGTGAGACAGAGTGACAGTCAGAAGAAGGTTATGTGGTAACTTACAAAGGTAAAGCAACAAAACAAGAGAGTGAATGGCTCTCAACAATATGAAGAAGTGACACACATAAACAACCCTCAGAAATAGAAGATATCAGATATGACACTAATTGGATACTGTGAGTTCTCCCTTTTTTCAGTTCATTTTATTTGTGTGGGACTGGCCCTTTGAGAAAACAGATTTACATACCTTGCAGGTTTTGGAAAGTGACTTTGAAGGCTTTGAAGACACCATGTTCCTAACTTTGATATATTGGCAGAATGAATGGAAGAAACACTCAAGCAGATACTATGTGACCAGTTTATTGAAAAGATAGTGCATTGTTTGCTCAGGAGGCCATTCTAAAAAGGCAGCATGAAAATAAAGAGCTCTTCAGCTTCTTTAGTGGGAATAAAACACACTATTATAGAAGTCACAGATTGTCTACTGTGATGAAGAGTGAAATGCAGTGATTGAAGGGTTTGTGGAAGGATCATGCAATCTGCTGCTGAAGGAGCAACAGGTTGAAAGATTTAGTAACCAAGGAGAGAAAGTCAGGTATAAAAAAGAACATGGGGACACATATCCATGCAAAAGTGTAATGTAAGTTTGGAATGGGCTTCCAAGGCAATGAGGTTAAATAATTTGAAGGTTCAGTGCAGCCAGAGTAGGGTTGTGCAAAAGCCAGACAAAACGGAGAGAATGGAAACTACTGAAGAATCTGAAGATTAGATTAAATTGCTTTGAGTTCTCTAGCAGCACCTAAAGGAAGGATGGTCCAGACTGAGAAAATAAGAAAATCTGCAGAGTGACGACATTTGATTAGTGCAACAAGGAGTATGGAACTCATTTAAAAAGAGAAGATGGTAACTGTTGCAGATGTTGTTCTTTCCCTGTTGTTCTTTGTTCATTAATGTTCTTGGCAATTTTATCAAAGAAAATGGGTGAAAGAATCTTCTTTAAAGGTCAAAAGAATTCCACACATAAATTAGTCAAATAGCATGTCTTGTCCTTTATTCTTCTAGACCAGAGAATATTTGAAGCCATGACTTGAGTTTGTAGGAGTAGAGTAGAGCAACATACAGTCAGTTCGATTCAGATGTCAGCCAAAGTGATCCAAGAATAAAGACATGAAAACACGAGGGAAATTCTCAAAGAGAAACGAAAGTGTCTCTAAGGATATTCAGCCACTGTGAACAGTAATTTGGTATCCAACAATCTTTTGAAGGAATTCAACAGGTCGAGCAGCATCAGAGAGAGAAAAAGGAATTGCCAACCTTCTGGCTTAAAACATCGACAACTCATTTCTCTCCCACTGATGCTGTTCGACCTGCTGAATCCCTCCAGAAGATTGTTTGTTGCTCCAGGTTCTAGCATCTTCTGATTCTCCTTTGTCGCCAGCAATTTTGGCCTGTTTGACAAATGCGACTTCAGAAAGAAATTTATTGGAAAAGAGTATGTGCAATCTCACTATTTAAAAAAAAAGAATAAAGATGAGAATCTGCAGAGTGACGACATTTGATTAGTGCAACAAGGAGTCAGCAAAACACGAGTGAGGCCAAAAGAGCTATGGAAAGCAAATCCATGGCAAAAGTAGCTATAAAGCATATTAAAATTAGACCAAGCCAAGCATTAAAATTTAAGTGAAGTATTCAACTCAAAATATGTAGAGTTGTCAACCAAGTAACTTGGAAGGTGAAAGGAGATGTTTGGCCTGGTGTTAGTTGGAGATTATAGATCAGATTGGCCAAACTATTAAGGGAGTGGTGTAGGAGAAGGATTGGTTTACAGCACCATCACACATGGTGGAAATCAAATGACCTGGTCACAGATCACAGCTTCACAACGAAGGCTTGGTTTGTTGAGAGTGGAAAACAGGCAAGGATAGTTTACCTATCTTTCCAGCCTCCTGAGTTGTCATCATGTTAAAAAGACCATGTTTCCTTGGTGTGCTCAACAGACACCCAGAATAATATCTTCAAATTACCCACTTTATCCTTTGTATATGCTGAGGGAATCATGTTACAGTCACAAGGGCATCTCACAACCACTACTTATATTTCCTGATTTATATGTTTGAACCTGAAAATAGTTGCAAATGCCATTGCTTGGAGTTAAACAGATTTTAAGTAAAATAGATCTGATAAAGAACACTGGCAGAAAATTGAATTTTCAAACACATTAGTACACAATTGCCATATTATAATTCTTTCAGGGTAAGAAATTCTGTTACACTAGTTAATTTAGTCATAACTCATCAGGCAATTAGGTATCTATGCATGAGCACACCATTTTTCACCCTGTCATTTTTAACTGGCATTTTGAGGTACTACTTCTCTAACTCGTTCCATCCAAGGAATTTTTTTTTTTTTTAAACATCTTTAATGCTAATTAACCAGTGAATCCATTATCATTTAATTTCCCAGGCCCAATTTACAACATATTTAAAAATATTTTCAAAGATTTTATTGGATTTTACTTTCACAAATCATGTTGGCATTAATGTTGGCACTCAAAGCAATATACGTGCCTTCAGAACATTGGCCTATGTGCTGTAAATTTGTATTGTGTCTATTTTGTTGGAAAAACATCTATTCCATGGCAACCATAAAGAAGGCACACCATCACTTCTACTTTCCAAGAAATTTGTCATGTTGTCAAATACTCTGTCAAACATCTACAGGTGTGCTGTGGAAAGTACATTGACCAGATGCATCATGGCCTGATTTGGAAACTCAAGTGAATGGAGAAGACTTCAGACAGTGACAAAGCTAACCAAGTCCATCTTAGTCTCTAACCTCCCACCTATTGAAAGCATGTATATGAGTTCTGCCTCAAGAAGGAACCCCATCATCTGGGTCATGATCTCTTCTTGTAATGATTTTCAGTTGGTCGGTACAGTGGTCTGAAGTTTGACATCTCTTCATCAAGAATAGTTGTTTTTTTTTCCCAATAGTTAACAGGTTTTTTAACCTCTCTGTACTAACTTAACCATTAGAGTGCTCGAGGACCACCAAAAGATCTGTCTGCACGAGTGTAACAGCATACCTTTTAGCACTAACTACAACTATGAATATTTATTTATAGTGAACATTATCATTTTTCTCTTATGTGAAAAAAATGTATACATTTTGTACAGCACAGTTGAAGTCAGTTAGCATAACACCTTTACAGAATCAGCTCGAATCCTCCACTGTCGGTATAGAGTTGAAATATTCTCCCCGTGTTTGCATGGGTTTTCCCCAGGGGTTCCAGTTTCGTCCCAGCGTTCAAAATGTACTGGGGTTTAGGTTAATTGGGTGTAAATTGGGCAGCACAGATTTGTGGGCTGTAATAGCCTGTTACTGTGCTGAATGACTGAATTTAAAACATTTAAATTTAAATATAAAATTAAAAAATTCACCTACTCATGTGTGCAGCAAGTGAGAATTTCAGTGTATCTATGCATTGCATTGATGTATGTAACGATAAACTCTCATTCATTCATTCATGCATTCACTTTTAATAGGACTAACACTGATGCGTACTGGTGCAAAGCATATAATTTGCATGCTACAAAAGCACCTGTGGATTTTCAGTCATCCACTTTAGGCTGTCACACTAAGTCAGAATCTACTCTGTTATATTCTGAACATTCATCAGAAAAATTCAATGGCACACCAGCTTTGTATCATTTTAGTCATCTAACTGAAACTGACTACATCGTATTTTAAAAATTCTTTTAAAACAACATGGTCTAAAATAGCTCCACATATTATTGTTAAATTATTTGCTGTTCTTTGTGCCTTTAGAAGAAGCAGTCTCCATATTGATGATTCAGTTTGTAATGCTCATTTTACACATATTTGTGTAAAATTCCTGCTCAAAGCATATACAAGTGTAAAATGTTTTGCAACTTTGCATATCATCATGGCCTTTTGAAAATATAGAAACACAAAAAAGATCAGTAATGTTCATTAAATTAAGTTCTTTTTGACAATCATATTTCAAGTAATATAATTTAATTTAGATCCAGAACATCAAGAGATATTTTCTCGACATGTACTTTGTTCAAGTAATGGTTCCCAACCTTTTTCTTTCCCCACGCATACCACTTTAAGTATTCCCTATGCCATAGGTGCTCTGTGATTAGTAAGGGATTGCTTAAGGTGGTGTGTGGGTAGGTGGAAAGAAAAATGTTTGAAAACCACAGTTTTAATCATACCTAATTGACTCATTATGTGCACGATTTTATAATCCAAGGGAAACGGGCCAAAGACGATTTTTCCCATGCAGAATATTTCAGTAACAATTAGGTCTAGAGCAGTGATTCTTAACCTTCTTTTCCCACTCACATACCACGTTAAGCAATCCCTTACTAATCACAGAGCACTGATGGCATAGGAATTACTGATGTGCTATGTGAATGGAAAGAAAATGTTTGAGAACCACTCAATGCCCTATACTTTCATTTTATGTAACTTCTCATGTATGTCACAACTTAAATTTATTGGCCATCTGACATTTGTTTTTGTTTAAAGTTCAATCTACTGTAGAATATTCATCTCAAAATGAAACTAAATGAAAACAATTTTAACATTAGGAAATAATATGGATGAAGCTTTCAGATTTATTTTATTTTTTAATACCAAAATCATCTAATTAATGAAGATTTAAGACTATACCGAAAGGTTTAATTATATGGTAGAATTCACTCAATATATTAGTGGGCCCTCTTCAAAAGCATTGTTTTTTAATGAATGATTGCAAACTGAATATGAATGTGCATTAGTGTTTGCACATAACTCTTAAACTGATGACAAAACTCAACCATTCTGGGGATTGTTGGACTCAGGATCTTCTCAGGTTAAATCCAAGCCAAAAATAATGAAGGTGAGAAAACAGTAAGAGCTGAAGAAAATACATTTCAAAGTGAAAATTGTGATGGATTCCAAGATTAATTAAAAAAAACATTGTTAATTTATCAACATGGATAGGTTAGTCTGATATAATGTGAGTCTTTTAGAGAATTGCAGGTTAAAGTAAGGAAATAACAAAGAGGAAATAATTATTTGCATTCATAAGAAAATACTGCATCAAAAAATATGGAAATTAATAAGGTATAAAAAGTAATATGCACTGCATCCCACACACACCATTACAAGGAAGAAAATAGTATTTTAAAAATTAAGGTAGTGATAACCATCGAGGACCAGGATATGTTAATTTGCATTTTTAATTTTAAAGAATTTGGTATAGAGAAATCATGATTACGTGGTCGTAATTTTACAAATCTCTTATACTTCAGAACTCATCCCTTTGGATTAGAAAGCAACAAAAATTAATTCTACCACTTAAGAGAGGTGAGAAATTATTCTAACATCTGTTGCAAGGACTTTTTAGTATATATAATTAAGGACAGAGTCACTCAGGGCCGGATTAATGCAGTAGCGAAAATAGTATATGCTATGAGCCCCACTTTTAAGGGCCCCCCATGTTTATGACAGTACTATGAATTACGAACATAAACATTTTCATTTTCATCTTTGTGCAGTGGCTATGAGATACAATACACCCATAGTCTGTGTCAATAGCCCCGATTAACCATATAACCATATAACCACTTACAGCACAGAACAGGCCAGTTCGGCCCTACTAGTCCATGCCGTAGCAAATCCCCACCCTCCTAGTCCCACTGACCAGCACCCAGTCCATACTCCTCTAGTCCCCTCCTATCCATGTAACGATCCAGTCTTTCCTTAAATGTAACCAATGATCCCGCCTCGACCATGTCTGCCGGAAGCTCATTCCACATCCCCACCACCCTCTGCGTAAAGAAATTTCCCCTCATGTTCCCCTTATAATTTTCCCCCTTCAATCTTAAACCATGTCCCCTAGTTTGAATCTCCCCCTTTCTTAATTGAAAAAGCCTATCCACATTTACTCTGTCTGTCCCTTTTAAAATCTTAAACACCTCTATCAAGTCCCCTCTCAATCTTCTACGCTCCAGAGAAAAAAGCCCTAGTCTGCACAACCTTTCCCTGTAACTCAGACCCTGAAATCCTGTCAACATTCTCGTGAACCTTCTCTGCACTCTCTATTTTGTTTATATCTTTCCTATAATTTGGTGACCAAAACTGTACACAGTACTCCAAATTTGGCCTCACCAATGCCTTGTACAATTTCATCATAACCTCCCTACTCTTGAATTCAATACTCCGATTTATGAAGGCCAACATTCCAAATGCCTTCTTCACCACACCATCTACCTGAGTATCAACCTTGAGGGTACTATTTATCATAACTCCTAAATCCCTTTGTTGCTCTGCACTCCTCAATTGTCTACCATTCAATGTATATGACCTATTTAAATTTGCCTTTACAAAATGCAGCACCTCACATTTTTCTGTATTAAATTCCATCAGCCATTTCTCAGCCCACACCTCCAGCCTTCCTAAATCACCTTTTAATTTACAGTAATCTACCTCACTGTCCACAACACCACCAATCTTTGTGTCATCCGCAAACTTGCTTATCCAATTCTCTACCCCTACATCCAGATCGTTAATATATATAACAAATAATAGTGGACCCAGGACCGAACCCTGAGGAACTCCACTAGTCACCGCCCTCCAATTGGACAAACAATTTTCTACCACTACTCTCTGACACCTTCCATCCAACCACTGCTGAATCCATTTCACTACCTCCTTATTTATACCTAATGCCTCCACCTTTTTTCCTAACCTCCCGTGGGGAACTTTGTCAAAAGCTTTACTAAAGTCCAAATAGACAACATCCACAGCTTTCCCTTCATCAACCTTTTTTGTAACCCCCTCGAAGAACTCAATCAGGTTTGTCAAGCATGATCTACCCCTGACAAAACCATGCTGATTACTCCATATCAATCCTTGTACCTCCAAAAATTTGTAAATAGCATCCATCAGAACACTTTCCATCAACTTGCCCACCACAGACTTCAGACTTACAGGCCTATAATTCCCAGGTTTGCATTTGGACCCTTTCTTAAACAGAGGAACCACATGCGCCACCCTCCAATCGTTTGGTACCACCCCCGTGGCCAGTGACATCCTAAATATCTCTGTTAATGGCCACTAGCCTCTCTGAGTGTCCTAGGGAATATTTTGTCCGGTCCGGGAGATTTATCTACCTTTATCTTTTTTAACACAGCCATCACTACCTCCTCGGTTATCCTTATATGCTTCATGACCTCCCCACTATTTTTCTTTACTTCAACTGGTTCAACATTTTTTTCCCTAGTGAATACCGAGGCAAAGAAATCATTTAAAATTACCCCCATTTCCTCAGACTTCTCACTCAGCCTACCCTCGCTATGTGAAGGATGGTGGGTAACAAAGACAGCTATTGCTCATCCATTGAGCCAGCCGCCAGCCACTTCTGCCACTGTAAGTTTTGTTTTAAAGAAATGTATAAGTAAATTTTAACAGGGGAGTGGAGGGAAGGGCACACTTTCAGTGTAAGTGCTTTCCCCCTCACCACGCATGTGCTAAAGGCATCTTTAAAATTTACGGTACAGACCCTGAAATTCCTTAATCCAGCACTGGAGTCACTGAGCATTACAAGAAAGTTAATATGTGTTAGAGTGTTCTGTTGTAGTTTAGTGAATGGTCACTTTATCATGTCTAATAAATCCAATTGATTATTTTGATGAAATTAATGAAATCAGTGATGTAACATGTAGGGACTGATAGAAGAGGCAGTTTTCTGGCATTGAATTTGACCGAACTAAGGTAAGGTATCAGTCTGATGATACAATTGGATGTGCAGTGGAAGGCAGTGATAAGAGACCATTGTTGTTGTTCCATGAAATAAATGTCTGTGTAGGAGTCAAGTCAACTTTATTTATTGTTCATGGTAGAGCGAGATAGTGTTTCTCCAGGACTAGAAGGGTCTTTATATAGATATGTTAGGAAAGCAGTTAACACATTAAAATATTAATGTATTAAGATGTATACAGTCAAAGTCTATGGTGCACTATTCACATCTGTACTGGAAGTTCACTAGCCTGATGGCTTGGGGTAAAAAGTTGTTTCCCACTCCGGACATAAGAGACCGAGTGTGAAACTGAAGGCTTTTATTTGCAAAAGATGGACAGCATCCCTCGTGTTGCTGGTTCACACTGACCCGGACTCAAACTGGGGGCAGGCTTGTGGCAGGAAAGCCTTTATGGGAGAGAAAGGGGAGGAATCACAAGCCAGCCAGTGAGAGCAGCATCAAACATAAAAGGTCATGTCATTTACATATACAATAGTGTTTTCACAACAGGAAAGTAATTTAAATGCCTTTTTTAAATAAACTGGCAGTACAAGCCAGAGAACAAAGGCCAGGGAGCCTAATTTCAGTCATGGGTAAGTTACTGAAGGTGATTCTGAAGCACGGGATCTACATCAAGAGTGGTAAGGACGGATGACGGATTGTCAGCATAACTTTGTGCATGAAAATTGTCTCATGGATTTGAGTTTTCGAAGAATTGACCAAGAAGTGCAGAATGATAAATCTTATTGAGGGCTTTGATTAGATTACAAATGGAAACCTGGTCTGGAAGGCCAGATCATATTGATCCAGAGTGAGCTGGCCAATTGGATAGTGAATTAGTAAAAGGATAAACATGGAGAATTATTACTCAAGTTGGAAAGCTGAGACACGTGGATTGCTGCAGGGATAAGCAGGGCTCAGCTGTTTGTCATCTATACTAATAACTTGGATAATGATGTGGTTAGAATGGATAGCAATTAGAGGATGATACCAAAATTAATGATATAGTGGATAGTGAAGATGGTTATCTGAAATTATAATTAATTCTAGCTGAACTGAGAAAGTAATTCAAGGAATGGTGGATAGAATTTAACTTGGACAAGAGTGAGGTGTTTCACCTTGATAAGTTAAACCAGGGCAAAGCTTGCACAGTGATTGAGGCTCAGAGCAGAGAGACTTCGGGTTGCAGGTACATTGTTTCATGAGAGTTGCACTAAAGTTAGACAAGGTGGTGAAAAGGCATTTGTAATGCTTGCATCAGGACTGTGTAAGGAAAGGTAAATGGAGCTGATAGAGGGGAGTGGTGTTTGTATGTACGTGTGATGGTCTAAGCTCATTCAGAACTTTCTATAGACTCTTGTGATTTTGGTGTGATTTTGGTAGATGCAGTAATGCATCCTTATAGGATATACTTGATGGTGCATCTGTAGAAGCTGTTGTTGAAAAATTCAAGATAAGAGTTAATAATGAATAGGAGATGTAAGAGATGTGCTTAGTTCATGAATTAATATCTTCTTCTGCTTTGTCATGGGCTTGGGCAGGAATAAACCATGCTGATCTGGACGTAGAGTTCCTCCTCTCCGCTATTGAAGCTTGATGCATAACTAACTTTATGATTATAATGTGCTATCTTGTCCTGAAAGACAGTAAGAAAACATATTTAAATTTAAATTTCTTAAATTTAGACATACAGAACGGTAATAGGTCATTTCAGCTCACGAGCCCTATGCCTCCAAATTACACCCAATTAACCTACAACTCCCAGTAGGTTTAATTGATACAATTATTAATAAACTCTAAATTCATAGCTTCACATGCAGATTTGTGTGTGCTGGTAATTTTAGATGTTTTGATTGCCGGGATGAATGTTGTATGGTGCTAAAGGTAGAGGGAGTTACCTACATACTGGAGCTCTCTGCCTGACATATCTTGTAAAGTTATAATATCATCCTGCATTGCTTCATTGTCCTTAGCATATCTCTTCTCTCCTGCCAGCCTCGCCAGACTTTATCTCTCGAGCATCTCCAGATTCACAGCACCTCCTTCCTGTATGCACCTTCTGGATTAAGCTACGATTCACTTCAGCTGCTTCCCTTTCCATCATGTAGCACCTATTATTGTTGTTAGCCTGCAATGGAGCACCTCCCTTGAATCACACCAGTCTTGGATTGGAAGACCACAGTCAGTGTGATTCCGAAACAACATCTCCTCCTCATTGACAATTAACACAGGTGCATCTCAAGGCACTTAACCCACTGCTCTAATCTCTCTATGCCCACTACTGTGTAGCTAGACATAATTCAAATGGCATCAACAAATTTGCCAATGACGCCACAGTCATGAGCAGAATCATACACAGCATTGAGGAACCACATAGGAGTGAGATAGATCAGCTGGTTAACTGGTGCCACATCAAGAACCTTACACTCAATATTTAAAAAAAAAAACACTAAGGAACTAAGTGTGGACTTCAGGAAGGGGAAACCAGGAGAACACAACCAGTCCTCATCAAGTTGTCAGCAGTGGAAAGGGTTTAAAAAAAAACTTCAAATTCAACATCTTTGAAGATATCTCCTGGACCATTCATATTGATGTAATCATGGAGGCTATCCAACAGATGTCATTCATTAGGAGTTTGAGGAGAAGTTTATATATTACCAAAGACTCTTGCAAATTTCTTCAGGTATGCCATGGAGAGTATTCTGACTCGTAAGATGCACAAACCTTTCCATCTGGGCAGACCCATTGTTTCTGCCTGCTCCTGCCCCACTGAATTAGTTCCATCCTACATTGACTCTATCCTTTCTCCCCTTGTCTAATCCCTTCCCACCTATATCCACGACACCTCACATTCCATCCATCTCCTCAGTGACTTAAGATTCCATGAACCGGACTGCCTCATCATCACGATGGATGTCCAAACCCTTTATACCTCTATCCCCCACACAGAAGGTCTGAAAGCACTTTGCTTCTTCCTGGACCAAAGACCTGACTAGTCACCCTCTATCACTACCCACCTCAGCCTGGCAGAACTTGTCCTCACCTAAATAAGTTCTCCTTCAACTCATCCCACTTCCTCCAAATCAAAGGTGTAGCCATGGATCCCAGCTATGCCTGCCTGTTTGTAGGCTTTCTGGAGCAATCCATGCTCCACCCCTACACAGGCAAAACCCCCAACTCTTCCTCTGGTATATACACGACTAGATCGGGGCAGCCTCATGTACCCACGATGAGCTTCTCAACTTCATCCACTTGGCGTCCAACTTCCATCATGATCTCAAACTCACCTGGCCCATCCTGGATTTATTTGCATCAATCTTGGGAGATAAGCTTCCCACTGACATATACTACCAACCCTCCTATTCCCACAACTACACTTCCTCTCACCCTATCCCCTGTAAAGATTCCATCCCCTTCTCTCAATATCTCAGCTGCATCTATTCCCAAGATGAGGTCTTCCAGTCCATAGTTTGTGAAATGTCTGCCTTCTTCCACAAACTTAGCTTTCGCTCCACTACCATCAACTCACCCCTCACCTGTATCTCCTCCATTTCTTGCTCATCTGCCCTGGCCCCCTCTGCTCCCAGATACAACAAACATAGAATCCCCCTCATCCTCACCTACCACCCCACCAGCCTCCACATCAAAAACATTATCCATCAGAAATTCCTGCACTTACTGAAGGATCCCACCACCAGGCACATCTTTCCCACTCCTCCTCTCTTGGCCTTCCACAGGGGCTGTTCCCTCCGCAATTCTCTCGTGCACTCATCCCTCCCAACCAATGCACTTCCAGCACCTTCCCCTCTACCTGCAAGAGGTGCCACACTTGTGCCACACCTCCTCTCTCACCACAGTCTGGGGACCCAAACAGGCCTTTCTCATGAAGCAACACTTCACGTGTACATCTAGAGGACTTAGTTATTGCATCCGATGCTCCCTTTGTGACATTCTCTATATTGGAGAGACTGGAAGATCATTTTGCTCAGAACCTCTGCTCCACAGTGACCTGACAATGGACAACCATTTATTTCTGGCTGGGCACCCTTCAGTCACATGGCATAAACATTGTCTTCAGTAATTTCCATTAAACCTGTTTGCCATTTATTCCCCCTCTCCATTTTCTTGTCCTTCCCACTCTTTCACCTACACAACCCTGCCTTCCCTGCTCCTCCTCATTGCTGCTGTCTCCTCCCTCCTTTCTTCACCTATCATCTCCTGCCTTGCCACCACCCCCATCCCCTGCCTCCCTTCCACTCTCCTACTCTTTTGTTCGGATGCTTGCCGGCATTTTCTCATACCTTGTTGAAGGGCTCAAGCCTGAAATGTCAGTTTTGTATCTTTACCTTTGCTACATAAAGGGCATTGAGCTTGTCCAGCATTTTGTGTTTTTACTTCAACCACAGTGTCCACAGAATTTTGTGATTTACTTCTGACTTGTTGCATGATTGTATGGTGTAGAGGTGCCAAAGCATTGGACTGGTTAAGGCTACAGAGAGTTGTGAACACAGCCTATGACATCACGGGCTCTAGTCTTCACTCCATTAAAGACATCTGCAAGAGGTGGTATCTCAAGAAACCAGCCTTTATCATCAAGGACCATCACGACCCAGGCCATGCCCTCTTCTCACTGCTACCATCAGGAAGGAGGTATAGGAAACTGAAAGCTTCTTCACCTCAACCATTAGATTTCTGAATGGACAATGAACCACAGGCACTACCTCATTTTTTCCACTTCTTTTGCACTCATTAATATTTTTAATGTAATTAGGAATTTTTGCATATGTACTACTGAAAAATAACAAACTTCATGGCAATAAATTCTGATCCTGAGTCTGACCTTTTGCATTTGAGGTATAATTATGATATGGAGAGGGGAACAATGCAATATTATTAAATACTTCAGTAAAGGAGATGACTGGTCAAACCACTTCAGACTAATGTGAATTTGAGTTTAGAATTAGAATTCCACTTGATGAATTTGACATATATGAATACTTTCTCTACTAATTATTGTTTTCCCCAAAAATAGACTTTACTCACAATGATTTATTTATTTCCACCTCTCTTCACATTCTTTGTGTTCTGTTCACACATTTTTACATTAGCTTTCTATTTACACCCTTGCCCCCAGTGTGGGTCCCTTGTCATTAATATCATCCAGGCCAAGACCTAGTTGTCCCTCCTGTTCCATGCATCTCAGGCATAGAACAGGATGGACCAGTTCTACCTTTACATTGAAGGTCAGGGACAAGTGTGAAAGCAATTTTCCACAACAACAAATTTTGCACTTGACTATCCTGCATTTAGGGATATTGCATACATCAGCACATGCAAAGTGCAATGGGATAGCCTTGTCCCAGAAATTGAACCTCCTTTTTTTTTAACCAAAATAGACTTTATTCACAATAAATTATTTTCAGAAGAAAACTATTCGAACTCTCTTACCACCCTCAATTTTGTATCCATACATTGCTATCATTGTACTTTGTTAAATTCATTTCTATTTACTTCATTGTCACCACTGGCACCTTGTCATTACTCCCCCCATCTATGTTTGAAGGAATTCACCTAGATCTCTGCCCCTCAATGCCTGGCAATGGAAGTACTCCAGGTCCTTCTCCACAAAGGCCTTGCATTGGCTGTGCCAAGCCTAAGTTCATTCCTCGGCACATACTTGGAATGAGCGAGTAGGCAGTATTCCCACACCAACATTTCAGTGTGCTGAAAGACCAAGGTTTTGGGCAGATTGAAGTGCATCTTTCACCCAGTCAATGCTTATCCAGCATTTCTGGTTGTGTCCCTGGGAACAACCTGTAAATCAGAGAGAACTCTATCACCCTGTTGCTCAGGATGAACCAGAACAAAGACTCCCTGCATCCTTCTCCACATACTCCTAGCAAATCTGCATTCTTCAGAGAGGTGAGCAACTGTCTCCATTCCATGATAGTCATCTAGAGGACAATTTGGGTAAGGTTATGGTTGTACAGGAAGAATCTGACTGTGAGGGCTCTTACCACCAGCCAGTCCAAGCCCTGGTGAATATTCTTGAGCACCAGCATTCTGGCAAATGAAGTGCATGAGCCACTCCACCATATCCATTGAGTCGTTGTCTCTCAGGGATTGCAGCACACTCTATGCTGATCATTGCGTGATGGTATTGTGGTCAAATTATTTTCTGGAAAAACTTTTCCATGAAGGATAGATGGTATGGGAAATTGCACAGCAACAGGTCCAGACCCATCCTTTGCATCTTCTGGGACCTCAGCACATAGTAGCACTTGGTGCCTTCATATTTTTGTTCCACACACAGCCTGATGCAGCTGGCACATAAAAGTTGCCATCAAGATATGCGCCTTGTTGGGTAACCCCTTTCCCACATTATGTGGTGACTTGTACATGGCGATGCTTCAAACCATTTAATTCTTAGATCCCCATATGAACGGGAAGACTGCTCTAGTGATTGCCAGTGTGGTGGTGCAGGGAATTGGCACCATACACCAATATGGAGAGTACCTTGTGCCTGATGACCAGGTTCTTCCCTGCTATTGAGAAGAATCACCATGCTCACAGACAATTTCTTGGTGGGCCTTTGCCATCTGCCCTGACCAATTTTAGTGGCATGCTTCAGCCCCTCCAAACCAGATTGCCAACACCTCCAGGTAGTCAGATCAGATTTTTATGGGGATGGTTGACCGGTCAAACCAATTGCTGAAAATCATTGTCTCACTCTTCATTCAGTTTAACCTGGTTCCCGATAAAGACTCAAAATGTCTGCAGATGATAATAAGTCTGCAAATTGATTGTGTGTCCGAATAAAAGATAGTGATGTCATCAATATTCAGGGAGGCCTTGACCTGAGTGCCTTCATTGCCTGGCAAAGCCACTCCTCTCGTCCTTCCTGATAGATTCAGCACACAAATAAGACTGGAAAGAGTGGGCAGCCTTTCTTGATTCCAGACTTGATGGGAAGCAATCCCTTCCATTAATTTGGACTACATTCTATGTGTTAATGTAGAACTACATGAGACCATTGTATCAAAAGATTTTTCTTCATTTAAGAATGATGTTTAATGTTGGGCAATAGTTATGATTCAATTCTGAGATATCGCTTCAAAGCAGCAGAATTTGACCTCCCATTGTGTTATTTCCAGGTGATTTGAATCTTGTAATGTTTTTGTCTGTTAAATTTGTCCTTCAGGCATTGACTTGAAACAGGAACATCAGTGTGGCCACGACTGATTGCAAATGTGGCTGATTGATTGTAAACAGTTGATGTAATTTCCAAGGTTTAGTGAACTTTAGGCTAAAGGTTAGGTTTTAATTTTCTTATTTCTTTTTTAAAGTTTGTTTTTTTCTTTATCCCCAGCAAAGTATGTCAATTTAATGAGTGATGAATTGTGTTTGACATCTGGCTGTGTGGCAATATGTTCCAGATGTCCCTCACTTCAAAGTGTGACACTTTGGTAAACTTTGTCAAATATTACTTTGAATGTACTCTGCTTTGGGGTGAGTTGGGCAAGGTTCAGTCATTTGAAAAACGTGTTAAATATAAACATTAACACAGAGATATTATGATTTTTATTTGAAACTCATACATAGACAAACCCCAATCTTTAGTCTATTTAGTCATGTGTACCTTAATCCCAGTGCCTAATTTATAACACAAACTAAAATATAAAAGTGATTGGGAATTTTACTTAGCAGCAAACTGACCAAAATACAAAATTATTGTCAGAGGTACAATGAAATATAGATGCTGGGATCTGAGCAAAAACACAATCTGTGAGAGAAACTCAATGGGTCAAGTAGTGAGGGGAAAATAAATTGTTAATGTTTCAGGTTGAAACCCTTCAACAAGACATATTTTTTGCCTTAGGTTTCAAATGGAGTAACCATGTCAAGTGTGGTGTCTGACACATGACCAGTGAAACATAGTTTAGCCATTGCCATAATTATGCTGGCGAGTTTTTCATCACATGACTGGCCCACCAGAGGTGTTAATTTTCAGATTTCAATTTAATAGTTTCAATGCTACTTTTCCAAGACTCAGGCTTCATTCTATACAAAGGGAAACAGGACCCGTTGGATCAATAAAAATAGATGCAGCAACAGAAATAACCCACTGGTTAAATTACAACACCACTGGGCAAAAGGCTGAATTATAGAGTGAAATACATTAAGTTTCAATCCAATTCTGGCAGTAGGTTCTAATAAAGACAACTAGATTCTGGTCGCGAATGATTCTGGTCTAGAATGATTCTGGTCTCCAATGATTCTGGTCTCCAATGATTCTGGTCTCCAATGATTCTGGTCTCCAATGATTCTGGTCTCCAATGATTCTGGTCTCCAATGATTCTGGTCTCCAATGATTCTGGTCTCCAATGATTCTGGTCTCCAATGATTCTGGTCTCCAATGATTCTGGTCTCCAATGATTCTGGTCTCCAATGATTCTGGTCTCCAATGATTCTGGTCTCCAATGATTCTGGTCTCCAATGATTCTGGTCTCCAATGATTCTGGTCTCCAATGATTCTGGTCTCCAATGATTCTGGTCTCCAATGATTCTGGTCTCCAATGATTCTGGTCTCCAATGATTCTGGTCTCCAATGATTCTGGTCTCCAATGATTCTGGTCTCCAATGATTCTGGTCTCCAATGATTCTGGTCTCCAATGATTCTGGTCTCCAATGATTCTGGTCTCCAATGATTCTGGTCTCCAATGATTCTGGTCTCCAATGATTCTGGTCTCCAATGATTCTGGTCTCCAATGATTCTGGTCTCCAATGATTCTGGTCTCCAATGATTCTGGTCTCCAATGATTCTGGTCTCCAATGATTCTGGTCTCCAATGATTCTGGTCTCCAATGATTCTGGTCTCCAATGATTCTGGTCTCCAATGATTCTGGTCTCCAATGATTCTGGTCTCCAATGATTCTGGTCTCCAATGATTCTGGTCTCCAATGATTCTGGTCTCCAATGATTCTGGTCTCCAATGATTCTGGTCTCCAATGATTCTGGTCTCCAATGATTCTGGTCTCCAATGATTCTGGTCTCCAATGATTCTGGTCTCCAATGATTCTGGTCTCCAATGATTCTGGTCTCCAATGATTCTGGTCTCCAATGATTCTGGTCTCCAATGATTCTGGTCTCCAATGATTCTGGTCTCCAATGATTCTGGTCTCCAATGATTCTGGTCTCCAATGATTCTGGTCTCCAATGATTCTGGTCTCCAATGATTCTGGTCTCCAATGATTCTGGTCTCCAATGATTCTGGTCTCCAATGATTCTGGTCTCCAATGATTCTGGTCTCCAATGATTCTGGTCTCCAATGATTCTGGTCTCCAATGATTCTGGTCTCCAATGATTCTGGTCTCCAATGATTCTGGTCCTATCTGCCACTGTTGACTTGATGTACTGTAATTGAAGAATGGATAATTAATGGAAGCCTTGACAATGATGTCCACATCCTGTGATTGAGTTAAGACAATTTGCTGTGTACAGTGCAATAGCATCAAAGTATTTAGCATACCCACATGCATATCTATGATTCAGTATTATTTATGTTGGGATTTATAATAATGATTAAAGCCCTAGTTATTAAAAGAAGTCCAAAATATTGCCTCATGATGGAATGGTCACTAAAATAAGGACAAAGAGGACATACTCATCAAATGCTGAGCATGGTTAGATTTGCAAGTGGTTGCCTGAAAGAGTCCAATATTTAGTAAAGAAAGTAACAAAATACATTTAAGTACCTTTGCGCAAAATGTGAACTGCAACAAAATATGTGAAACCTTTGCTTGCTGGAGAGATGGTGCCCATCCACCTGTTGTTCAAACTTGGCCGAGTCAAAGGACTGCAGATTCAATAAAAATCAACACGTGCATTGTGCAGGAAAGGTGTGAGGACTGGCTGTTCGAGATCAGATGGTATCTGTAGTCCCAAAGTAAGAGCAGGTTGCAACAATAAAGACAATTAATTTGATTTGATGCTGAGCTCTTGATTATTTAAACACAAAATTATTTTGGGAGCTTGTTGCAATAATGAGCCACTGCAGCAGGACTTACCTAATTAAGATTTGTATTAAAAATACAAATGCCTGAGTTAACAATTTTTTTTAAAAAAGCATCAGAGACAGAATTGGGTGCAATTAACTTGTCAGATATTGAAACACTTAAAATGCAAATTAAACCAGAGTATTTGGTAATATCTCTGGAAATTGTTTGTTGGGAGATGGAAATTTCACAAAACTACCAGCAGACAATTTTAAGTGTAATTTTTCCATGGTTCACACAATGAATTGTTTGCTTAACCAAAGTCATGAACAAATTGGGAATGTTATCTTTTACCCATTAAGTTTAAGTTTAACTCACTGTTTAGAGGTAACATACAAAGAGTTAGAAGATTTGCTGCAAAGATTAACCAAAGAATTGACTGAAAATTCCAAGAATCTACGAAGAAAGGTTAAAATGATTTATGATCGAGGGGATTATACTGAATGGCTGAAGTAGAGTTAGGCCTCTCAGTCCACCAATGTAAATTATGGTGTATTTCCAAAGATTAGTTCCCAAAGGTGAATATATTTTTGAAATTTATTACTCATCTACTAATTAAATTGTTTGTTTTCATGTTAGATACAGTGATATTGTGAGTTGTACAGATAGAAGATTGTACATTATGCACAAGGAAATTGAGATTTTTCCATCGATAGAGACTTTTTTTAGTGATCCATGCAATATTTCAGGATCAGAGGGAATTGAAATAACAGAGTGTTTGGAATGTCCACATACATGATTGATGTAATGATAGTGATCATGGTTGCAATGCAACAAGCAATGCTTTACTGTTTGATTAGACTTGGCTACCAGCAGGGGACTGACACAGAGTATGTTTTATGTAATGGAAGCTTGCAGAATCATGGCCTGCCTCATGAGCTGTTCATATCAATGTTAAAGTAAAGAACCCTTTCCTTCATCCATGTGTTGTCTAAGAACTCACACATATAAGATGAAACATGATGTCAGAAGTGGGATGAAGGAAATACTTGAAAAGGTAAAATCTAAAGTCAGCATCTGATCAGTGAAGAGAAATGAACACAGTGAAAAAATGGCAGGATTACATCCACCAGCGAAACTTCAGCTGACAGGTAATATGGTTGAAAATTGGAATAGATATACACAGCATTTTGGATTATAGTTAGTGGCGGTCAGAGCTGATGAGAAAAATGATAAAGTTAAAACGTCTGTTTTCTTACATGTCATGGGTGACGAAGCCCTGGAGGTATATAATAACTTCACATTTACGGCTGAAGAGACAAAATGAAACTGGAAAAAAAAAATGGAACAGTTTGAGGCATACTGCATATCGAAATGTAACATGATGTTTGAGAGAGACAGATTTTTCACATATATACAGAAAATGGAAGAAAGTATTGATTAGTATGTGACTAAATTGAGAAACAGAAGTAAAACATGTGAATTTGGTGGACAGATTGATTCGCTGATAAATGACAGACTTGTGTGTTGTATTCCAGATAATAGTCCAAGGGAAAGACAGCAAAGAGAGCAAAATCTAGACCTGGAAAAAGCCATAGTACTCTGCAGGGCTACATAAATTGTAAAAACACAGGCAAAAGAGCTGTTCACTTAAACTAGCTGCAACATGGATGCAGTGAGCAAGAACAGCATAAACCTTTTAACAAAAAGCACGTCAAAGTGGAAAGAGAGACGTGTCCAGTGAACAAAAATGAAAGTGATAATTAAAAGCCATGTTGTTGATACAGTACACAACACACAGCAAAAAAGTGTCCAGCATAAGGTAAAACATGCAATATGTGCAACAAAAGCTACTATTATGCCTGCTGCTGTAGCAACCAAGTGCAACAAAACAAAGTTTATGCAATGGATGAAAGGGAGATCAGGGAATTCTATGTGGATGTTGTGACTGAAAACAAGAAAGAAAATAAAGACTGGATGTTGAAATTAAAATTGAATGACATATACATTTCAGTTAAATTGGATACGGGATCACAAATTAATGTAATATTAGAGACTTATTTTAAGATGATTAACCCGAGACAAAAGATGCATGGAACAAAAGTGAAGGTGACAGGATATTCAGGTACCAATATAAGAGTGCAAGGAGAATGATTGGTCAAAGTGAAGCACAAGGAAAAAAAGCACATGTTAGCATTCATCATGGTACCAAAGGATGTACAGCCGGTGAGAAACTCAACCTGGTATAAAGAGTTCTCATTGTGGAAAGTGAAGGAGATACAGTCTATGATGAACTCATGAAAGAGTACAATGACCTATTTCAGGATCTAGGCTACCTTCCAGGAGAACACACGATCAGAGTGGATGAATATGTGCTACTGATAATACGTCCATGCAGAAAAGTTCCATTTGCACTTCAAAGGTAACTAAAAGCAGAATTGGACAGGATGGAAAGCCTGGACATGATTCTGAAGATAGATGAGCCAATGGAGTGGGTGAGTTCACTCATTGTTGTGGACAAAAAAGAATGGAAAGCTTAGAATTTGCTTGGAACCAAGAGATCTAAACAAAACAATGAAGAGAGAACAATTTAAGATTCTGACATGTAGAGAAATCATGTCACAGTTTGCAAATGTAAAGTTTTTCAGCAAGTTAGATGCATGAGCAGGATTTTGGCAGTTAAAATTGGATGAAGCAAGTTCAAGACTGCATGTTCAATAGTCCATTTGGCAGATACAGATTCCTAAGGTGACCATTTGGAATTGCCTCAGCTCCTGAAAAGCATCACAAAACTATCCATATGGTCTATGAGCACCTGGACAGAGTTGATACCTCAGTGGATGACATCATATTATGGGGAACCATGAGAATGGAGCATTATGAGAGACTAAGGAAAGTACTGGAAGCAAAAAGGAAAGCAAACCTGAAGTTGAATAGCGGGAAATGCCAACTCGGGGTGATATAACTAATATTTGTAGGAGATATTGTTGGCAGTGAGGTTTCATGGACTGGTCAATTATATGGGTAAATTCATATCCAACCTTTCAGAAAAGATGGCTCCATCGAGAAAACTAACAGAAAAGAACATTGAATGGGAGTGAATTCATGACCGTGAAAAGTCATGGAGGGAACTAAAGAAACTGTTCACAGAGGAACCAGTTATGAGGTTTTACGACCCAGCGAGACCCATCAAGATTAAATCAGACCGCATCACATAGTGGGCTTGGTGCAGTTCTGCAAAAATATGATGACTGGCAACCCATTCCATCCAGCCAAGATCATACACCATTCAAACAGATGAAGGTGCTCTTCTCCGAAGGAATCATTGAGACCTTCAAATGGGACCAGTCACAGTGGATGGAAAGACAGATACTGCTGAACAACCTGAATACACATCTGAGAAGATATTGTCTGAGCTAACAATTCAGATTCAAGGACAATCAATCAGGAGATCGTCAAGACACGTTAATCCTCCTAAGAGTCTCATAGAGCAAATTTAAAGACTCCTGCTATAAAATGAAGTAGTGCTATCTTATTCACTCTTCAAGTTTTAGTGTATGTAAATGTGAACACAAAAACAAGTTTAAAATATGTTAACAATGTTGATAAAAATTAAAAAAAATGTAAGTTCCTGATGTTAAAGTTAAGATTGCAGAGTTATACAAATAAAACATGTTAGTTAAAAGTAAGCTAATTTTGTTTTTTTTTAAAAAGGGAGATGTAATGATAGTTATCGAGCAATGCCTTACTACCAGCAGGAGCTGACACACGATATGCTATCTGTATACCTCTTGTGCTTTTCATATCAACTTTAAAGTAAAGAACCATGTGTTGTCTAAGAACTCACACATATGAATACAAGATGAAACAATAGGTGCTGGAATGCATTGCTGAGGGTAATGGTGAAGGCTGGTACAATAGGGACATTTAAAAGACTCTTTGATAGGCAGAATGATCCAAGAAAAATAGAGTTATAGGTGTGAGGTAGGGTAAAATTAGATTGTTTTGGAGTAGGTTGATATAGTTTGACATAAGATCATAGGCTAAAGGGCTAATATTGGCCTGTAATATTCTAGGTTATATGAAACAAAAAAAGGAGTGTAAGAAAGGAGAGAAGGAAGATTAAAGAGAAGAATCCATCTCTCTTCCAGCTTCTCTAAAATTAATAGACTTATTTCTGCCTTTGCCCTCTTATCATCATTTTTCTGCCCTGTCAATGTGAGCAAAACATTTATACAAAGTCCTTCTTTGTATCACTATCTGGTCTTAAGACCTCTCGTGGATATTAAAGCATTCTACTGCTTACATATATACTGTAGCTAAAATTTCTGCCATACAACTAAACAATATATCGATTGTCTAATGGCAACTCTTTGTCTCCCTTATGGCAGGTAGAAGGTAAATTCATATATGATTACATGACAATAATGGAATCTTGAACCTTAAAATATTTATCTTGGTGTGCTCAATGGATTTTGTTGAGAGTCCAGAACTGTACACAGCTACTCTGCCCTTTAATATATAATGTTTCTCAATCATACACAACCAATGACATAAGGGCTCTAATTTGAACAAATAGAATGCAGAATATCATTGCACACTGACATTTAAAGGGAAGGAGTAATTTTTTGATTATTTTTTGAAATTGGTTGTAATAATTTGCCACAGAACGTAGGCAAGCCAGGTAGGCTAATTGTGTTGAAATCCGTGTTGAAAATAGCACCTTCAAATCATTAGAAAAATATACTCGTGGTACCTCACCCACACGGTAGGCGAACCGGCACCAGCAGTCGCAGTCGAGTCCGCAGTCAGAGACAAACTCGGGAGCTCTCAGTGCGGGGCAAAACAACGGACAGAAGTTGATGTTACTACCGCCCTGCACAAGCGCTGAAACCACTGGGTCAAGCATGGACCTTTTAAGCGTGTGAGTTTAAATCAGTAAATCAGTTAGTTTGAAACTCTACTCGACTAAGCGTTTTTCTTCCACTCTGTAGAGTGTGTCGAAAGAACCAAAGACTTGTTGATCCAAACCAAGGCTTATACTAAAAGACATGCTCCAGTCACATGTAGGTCGACTAGTCCAGAATGACCTGGTCTGGCTAGGAGCAATCCTTTAAGACCTGCCAGTAGGTGTGACTTTGCTCTCAGCCAATCACAGTCATCCTACACTACAATCTGTACATATACGTATTGGTGATAGAATCTGTACTATCACACACTTGCAATGGTCAATAGCCACAATCTTACATTTATGCTTTTATTCAGCTCAATATGTAATTAAATGCATTTGCTTATTTAAATCATAGTTTCAAATGATTGGAGAAATGTTCTTGTCTCCTCCATTGTTTTTTTTTTGAGGATTTGTCATTGATCCACCTTCATAGTGAATTTTTAATTTAATTTTAAAATTAGACATACAGCATGGTAACAGAACCTTTTGGCGCATGAATATATGCTGCCCAACTGACCTACACCCCTGGTACTTTTTGAAGGGTGGAAGGAAACTGAAACCCATGAGGAAACCTATGCAGACAAGTTGAGAACATACAAACTCCTTACGGACAGCATAGGATTTAAATCCCAGACCCAATTGCTGCCATTGAAACAGTATTGTGCTTACCGCTGCAACTAACTGTGTCAACTCCTCCCTCTGTGACTTCCTGTGATAATTATATCTCTTACTCTTCCCTAACTCTGAGCATTTTCCCTTGTGACTTCACATGCTCTTGTATTCCATTTCACACCAGTATCCATGGACCTTTCACATTCATAAGTGGTCACAGGAATTAATGGCAAATCAGCCTAAAAAAGGTCAAGTGTGGAATGAAAATAATCTCAATGCCGGTGAGAGATTATGTAATATCACGCCAGGGATAGACTGCCTCAACCCCTAGTGCAATCCCCGGTGTCTGCGGATGTCAGCATTGCAATCAGACACGTGTAGAACAGGCAATTGCATTCTAGGACAGAAATGACCCAGGCACATGAAGGAAGAATAGATTAAAATGCAGGTATAAACTTTGCTGTGGGAAAGTCGCAGTGGGAGACAGAAAGAAGAAATAAATAACAATAGTGGACAAATTTTAAACCGCATTATAACACACAATTCATAAAGTCTGTGGGGAAAAAGCAATGGCGGACCTGACTTCCCAGAATTCCATGGGGCAGAAAAACCTCTCCATGGGTGCTCTGTGCATGCAGCCGTGCATACAGCCCTTTCTCTGCCCCATGGCATTCTGGGATGGCAGGTCTGCCATTACATTTTCCCTCACAGTATTTATAAATTGTACGCTATAGCGCTACCAACTTTCCCACGCTGTATAAATTGTGTGTGATAGCACAAACAACTTTCTCAAACTGTATATATTTTGGACAATAGTGCTATCAACTTTCCCACACTGTTTAAAAATTGTCCGCTATTGCTAATTACTGCCAACACTTTCCCATGGTCCCTTATAAATGTTTATATAGGTCAGCATCACAATACAAGGGGCTGAAGGGCTCAGACTGTGCTGTACATACAACTCAATTATGTTATAATTAGGCATGGTTAATTTTAATCTGATATAAGATCATAATATATTGATCAGGATTTAAGTCAGGTCAACCATCGCTCGATGCTTCATGACATCATCGGTAGAAGGTAGAACAGTTCTAACCCAGATGATGGTTCTTTGCAAGTGTGAACATGTATAGAATGCCAGTTAAGAGAAGTCAAGTGTGAACAGTAACAATGTCATTCCTATCCCGGGACACTGAATGGCCAATTTAGTGGGACACAAGTGTAAACGGGTCTATAGATTCATGTGCACCTCCTCTAACATCAGCAGTAATTTCAGTATCCCCGATATAGCTTCCTCCACAAAAACAAGTCTAATCATCAACTAGGTGATGAGTCATTTTGTTAATAATGGCCACCCCAAGTTACTGGCTTCAACATCCCTTCCCATTCCTATTTCAATTCAATGGTTCACACTACATTATTACAGTGCGAGCAAAATGGGTTTGAATTTGGCACCATCAGTCAGGAGTTTGTATGCTTTTCTGTGACTTCAATGGGTTTTCTCTGCATGGTCTAGTTTCCTCCCACCCTCCAAAATTGTGTTTAATTCAGCAGTATAAGTCTCATGGTCCAGAAGGCCCTTCTACTGTGTTGTACTGTATCATTAAAATTCCCCGGTCCATCTGCCTTTTTACCACCATCACCCATTTTAATACCCTGCCTCGATCTCTCCACCAACGATCCACAAATTTTACCCATTGCTTCCCCTCCTCCATCTGGTTCCATCTGCCCTTCACCTTTCCCCTGATGGTTCCCATTATCACCTTCCTGACTTGTCACGTTCAAGCACTGGTTGCCTTTCTGTTCCTGTGTATCACCCTCCAGCCATCTTCATCTTCATGCTCCCCTCCTTCCATAGGGATTACTCCATCTGCCCTTTTCACTCTCCTATTACTTCACCTGCCTTTGATCCCATGTTGACCTTTTTCAATCCCCCACCCGACTCCACTTATCACCTCCTGGTCCCTAACTCACCACTCCTGTTTACACTGGCTATCTTCCCTCTCCATTGTCAGTCCCGATACAGATTGCCTTGCCAAAATGTTGACAATACCTCTTCCACCCCCCCACCCCCAAAAGAAGTTGCAGAGTTTCTCCAGAAGTTAGATTTTGCTCCAGATGTCCGGATGCCAGCATCAGCAGACACTGCTGTGATATGAGTGTTTATAACATGATATGTTCCCACATTTCCTCTTCATTGTCTTCAATGCATAGCAGAAGCAGACAGCTTTGATGACAGGGCTCCTGACATGGAACAATGAATTTACATTCAAGTGAAAAGTTGAAACATCCAGTTTTTATGCATCGCAGTCACATCAGAAATACCCCAGATGGGAAATCTGATGCAGCCTTGAGTTCGGACATGATTCACACATCATAATCCCACTCATGTTATCAAATAATTAAGTAATGATTAACTTAGTTAATTATTAAATATTTAATTCCTTAACAAGTGCAAACAAATTACTTAACTTTTTTTGGGGAATGGTTTACCACATTAATATGTACATCCAGGGATTCTAATCATCTCCATGTTCTTTGTCCTCCTATTCGTTACTCTTGGTTCTCAAGTTTCCGTAGCATGTCAAGTTTTCATCAGGTAACAAGTTCCACCTCCTATCTGTAGCACACTTGCAGAAGTTCTTTTACCATCTTTTTTGTTCTGCAACATATAATCATCAACTATAACCTTCTGGCACAGGTCCCATGCTTTTGTTCCTGCGTTCTCTCATCTTTGCAAATGGATTTGATTAATGATTTCTGGTATTAAATAACCAGTTGCTCCACTCATTTTCTCTTGATTTGAATGTATTCTTCAGTTCCTTCTAATCAGGAGTAAGTGTTCAATGTGTGGTGTGAATAAAGTTTTAGCTCAACATGTTTTATTGTTGAACAAGATTTAGGTTGAAAAAGCTGAATATGGTGTATTATGGAGAGTCATGTGACCTCTCCAGCAGGAACCTGGTGGGAAGCTGTAATGGAAGATTCTCACCTGCTTTTTTAATTTGCAGCTCTGGGTTCTGGAAGGCTGAGAACCTGCTTGGTGTTTTTTTTTTAACTTTTGCAACCTTTACTTCTGCAAGGCTGAGAACCTGCTTGTGTTTTAGAATCAGCAGACATAAGCTAAATTCCACCAAGGGGCCAGAGATGCTGTTATCTGAAGAAAGGACATCTGTGTACCAAGAACATTTAATCTTCCTGCTTGTTTTGGTCACAGACTGTCAGAGGCCTAGCCTTGATGCATAATAAACCATTGTATTCAAAATGATAAGCTGAAAATTATGTTATTTGTTAGAAGCCTAACATGCTAGCTTGCTCGCTTATCTTTCTTGCTGTGCTGGGAATAAGTGCTTGGGTAAGCAGCTTTTGGGTAATATAAGCCATGGTCCCACTGCTGAAGTTAGAGACTCTCCGAGAGGTGGCAATATCTCTCAGCAAGAAGAACTTCTAGAGTCCAGCCAACGTCCTGGTCGGGGGAGATGAAGAAGCTGCTACTGGCGCCCTGACAACCTACTGCAAGTGTGCAGTCGTTGCCTCGCTTCGGCAGTTGGGACCAGTCCAAGCGTTGATAAGTATAGTTGGGAAGGGCTTGTATATTGTAGTGTGAAATCAGCTTTTGAATTTGTAATAAACATTTGTATAATCTGAACTGCTCTCGGTGTGTGTGTCTATTTTCTTTCGGTAGCTCAAACACTGTGACCAATCTAAAACTAACAAAGTGAGAGGTACAAGTTTACCCAAGACAGAAGCCACCACATCTGTCGATCAAGACCACCCATGTCATGCACTCAGTTTCCCATTGGCCCCTTTAAACGAATGCACACATCACCACTGCCTCCTTTAATCACCTCCCCTAGTTTGGTCATACCTGGGCCAGCCCGACTGATCAGCAGGGGTGTATCAAACATGACATGTGGGGAGCAGCTGCATGTCTTTTTCCTGAGGAACAAATCCGAGCTCTACTCCAGGTCATGAGCCAGAGCTAACTCTGGAGAATCAACCCCAAGGTGGGTCCAGTAACAAGTATGCGGCTTACTAACAAAGCATTATCGTAACTTATTTCTCATCTTCCAATTAAACATAGTGCTGATGGGGTGGTGGGTACTGTTGTTTTGTCTTTCTTCTGTACGTACTATATTTAACGTGGTTTGCAGCAGTTACTGGTTTAGTTGAACCCAATGCAGATGCATTACTTATGCTGTGTGTGTGTGTGTGTGTGTGTGTGTGTGTGTGTGTGTGTGTGTGTGTGTGTGTGTGTGTGTGTGTGTGTGTGTGTGTGTGTGTGTGTGTGTGTGTTTAATATTTAATATTTTCCAAGCAAAATCTTTTACAAAATCCATAATATAAAAATTAGAACTACAACAATCCACCCCTCCCCCCCCCACAACAGACTCCACAAGGGAAGCATTAAAGAAAATATTTATCACAGTTTAAGATATTACTAAATTCATAAATTTAAAATAAGGTGACCACATCTTAACAAAAAAAATCATAATTATCATACAAATTAGATGTTATTTTTTCCATATAAATACAGAACCTCAACTCATTAGGCTAACAATTTTCATTTATCTCAACTTTGTTTCTCCAAGAAATCGCAACACATTTACATGCTACCGTCAATGCTAAATGCAGAAATGCTGTCTGAAACTTATCTAACCCCAAGTCCATAAATGGAACAGTGTAACCCAGCAAAAAAAAAATGTTGGGATCTAATAAAAATTGAATTTTAAACAAATTTTGAAATTCCCTGATTTTTACAAAAATAATTGAACTTTATCACAAAGCCAAACAAGGGGACTGGACGAGCCGGTCCGCGGTCAAGGCAAAGATCAGGGAGGAGGGACGACGATATGGGGCAGCGAGGAATGGTTCCTAGAGCTTCCAGCAGGAGGTTGGCTGATTGGCTTCTTGGCTCAGAGAAGGGAGTGGGCATATGGAACGAGCTTCCCGACCAAGGGGCGGAGGCTGACTCGGTATCGGCATTGAAGGAGCAGTTGGATAGGGATGTGGGTGGGGAAGGGAGGGAGGGGTGAGGTGGGAGAAGGGACTCGACATGAACTAGAAGGGCCGAACTGGCCCGTTCATGCACTGTAATTGATATAGAATGTAAGGAGGTTCCAACACATGATCCACATCTAAAACACAACTCTGAATTACTAAATCCATATTTTCTCAATTTCTCAGGGGTTAAATATAGCTGATGCAAAAAATTATAATTAATCATATGTGTGTGTGTGTGTTTGTGATCCCTGTGGTGCCTTTCACTCATGGGCAAATAAATGTCTTTGGTTCTAATCAATTTGTGTCCACACACATTGATTCTCAGACCCGTTAAATGTTTCTCACTTCACATATGGTATTTAGCCAAACCATATGTCATTATTTGCTTTGTAGTCCTGGCACGTAAAGTACATAAGACTATCAGAATATAAAAAAATAGGATCAGGAGGAAGGCATCTGGCACATCATGACTATCCTGGCATTCAATAAGGTTATGTCCGATCTGACCGTGTATTCAGCTGAACTTCCCTGTCTTTTGCCATAACATTTAATTCCCTTACTAAGCAAATATTGACCTGTGACTTAAATATATTTAATAAGACTGTCTCTACTGCTTCCTTGGGTGGAGAATTCCACAAAGTCACCACTCTTTGGGAGGCAGCAATTCAAATCGGATCAGATACAATTGATTGTCAAGTAATGAAATAGAAATGTAATTATTTTGTATTAAATTCCTGCAGGAGCACATGGACATTCAATGACTCTAGGGGACGCTAAACGCAAGTTCTCTTTCTCTAACTGTACAGGGTGCTGGGAAATGCTAATGGAGAATCTTTGTCTGCACCCTGCACAGTCAGAGAAAGAGAAGCAAAAGAGAGTTCCCCGGAGTCACTGAGTGTCCATAGATTTGCCTCCTGTCTCCTGCAGCTTCTGTAGCTGCACAAGACTCTGATTCAGTTCAAGCCATTAGCAACTTGAGCCCTGATGAGGAAGCTTTCAGGAACCCTTCTTCCCCTCACCATACTCTAGAATCCCACTTCTGTTATCTGGTTCTAATGAGCCAGTCTCCAGCAGCCTGTAGCCTGGTGTGAAGCCTGTAGCCTTAAGTTACCAGCAGCCACGGTCTGTTTGGGTTCATTGCCTCCTCACTGGTCATTCACCGTGGTCACTATCCTTCATGTTATCTCCTCTGCTTCTCCTTCTCAAGTTCCTCCTCATATCTGTCTTAAACCTACTCCCCCTTATCATGAGCACGGTGTACCCTAGTTCTGGGGTGAACAACTGAAAACAACTTCCTTGTTTCCAGCTTATTCATTTCTTTCATCATTTTATGTTTCACTAAGATTCCCTCTCATCCTTTTAAACTCTAGAAAATATGGCCCCATGTGACTTGATAGGCTCATTTCTGGAATCAACCTGGAGAAATTTCTCTGCATCATCTCCAAGCCTAATATATCTTTTGTCAAGTAAGGAAACTGGAATTGTATGCAGTACTCTAGCTGCTGCCTCACCTGTACGCTCTGCAGTTGCAGTAGAACCTCCTGGCTTCAATCCCTTTAGCAATGGCCTGCATCCCAGTGTCTTCTTGACTACCTGCTGCACCTGCAGTGCAACTTTATGTGATTCATGCACAAGCACTCCCAAGTCTCTCTGCACAACAGCATAACAGAATATTGATATCACACACTAATGATTCTTTTTGACATATGAAAATAAATTGTTTAAAATTACTGGTAGTATAATAATTAATACGTTAACAAGCTGCATTAAAGTTTGTACGATGCAATAATTTGTCACACGATCAAAAGAGCTTGATATACGGCAGGAAGATGAGTGATCATGTGCACATAAGAAAGAAATTTTCTACTGATGGAGAGAACTTCTTTTAACTGCTGTTAGAAGTGATGCCAAGGATACAAGTTGAGCAGACAAACCTACAGTACAGCTGCTGTTGCAGGGCTGTAGAACAGCAGAAGGGATACAAAAGCATTGCTTTATTTTCCTTTCCGAACTGTTGGTTTTCTGGGTTAAATGAGCAGATTTTCCTTCAAACCTAGATTTGAATAACGAAACTTTTGTTCTTGTTCTAAATGGCACATTAAACTTTTCTTGAATGTCTTGATTGGATCAAAACCATATTATAATAAATATATTTTGCAAAAGTATGCTATCTAATCATGGAATAATGTTAATAATTGATAAATTGCATTTTTCTCCATTACCTAGGGATTGTACTACAAATGGTAGAACTGCAAACTAGCACCTGAACATTCTGGAGAGCAATCCTAATTATTACCATTTCTTTTTCCTTTAAAATTATTTTTATTGAGTTTTATCATACAACCAAAAGATTGTAAGTCCATATAAATTAAATATAATATACTTTTAGATTGATATCATATCTTTCTTTCTTTGGCTTGGCTTTGCGGACGAAGATTTATGGAGGGGTAAAGTCCACGTCAGCTGCAGGCTCGATGTGGCTGACAAGTCCGATGCGGGACAGGCAGACACGGTTGCAGTGGTTGCAAGGGAAAATTGGTTGGTTGGGGTTGGGTGTTGGGTTTTTCCTCCTTTGTCTTTTGACAGTGAGGTGGGCTCTGCGGTCTTCTTTCAAGGGAGGTTGCTGCCCGCCGAACTATGAGGCGCCAAGATGCACGGTTTGAGGCGATATCAGCCCACTGGCGGTGGTCAATGTGGCAGGCACCAAGAGCTTTCTTTAGGCAGTCCTTGTACCTCTTCTTTGGTGCACCTCTGTCTCGGTGGCCAGTGGAGAGCGCACCATATAACACGATCTTGGGAAGGCGATGGTCCTCCATTCATATCATATAGAAATAAAAATACATGGAATCATTTTCCAATCTAAACATATAGTGAATAGTAAAAAAAGAAAAGGAAGGAAAAAGGAGAAAAATGGTTGATTATAAAGATCTAACCCCATGCATTAACCAAGGTTGAAATTGGTATTCAAGCAGACTTGAAATCAAGCAACGAGCTCCAGAGATCTGATGAAACATGTCCATTTACTCCATCCCTACATCTTGATCATTTCAATGTGAAAGTAAGCTATAAATGGACCCCGGGTCTTATTGAAAGAGATCTTACTTAACATTATGTCTGATTTTTTTTTTCTAAACTTAGAAAGGACATAATATCCAGTAACCATTGTCTATGGGTGGGTAGAAAGTCCTCTTTCCATTTATGCAATATTCCTCTTCTCGCCATTAATGTAGAAAATGCTGAGACCCGTTATTGGTTAGATGTTAAATATATGTTTACATCATTGGAGAACCCAAACATTGCAATCAACAGATATGGTTCTGGAATGATCTCAAAAATGGCCAAAAACTTTCTGAAAATAGCTCTCCAATATTCTGTTAAATTGGAACAAAACCAAAACATACATATCAAAGAGACTTCAAATCTTTTGTCTAGGAATTAAAACTTTTTAACAATCTTTTTACCCAACAAAATTTTGCATCTTTACAACAATTTTTTAATAGCTTTTTTTTTAAGCTATTATCAAATTAGACATTTTATTTGTTTTAAAGTTCCAGTATTTCCATATCTTCTGGATCTGCATTTCATCAACAAACTTTTTGAATTAAAAATTGTACATAAAGTTACCTCAGGACCATGACATTCTCAGTCTGTGTACCTTATGTTATAAAATACTGAAATTAAAATCAGTCTATTTAATTAGGATCAAAATTGAATGGGAGAATTATCTTAATATGTCAATTTCAAAAGAAAATTGGATTTCAATTTTGACCCTTATCCATGATTCATCTCTATGTGGTAGGCCCAGTTTGATTTAATTTAAAGTGCACTTTTCTAAAGGTAAGTGTTCCTTCGAATCTATCCAGATATCAACTCATTGTGTGACCAATGTAAAAGATTTGAAGCATCATTATTAACATTTTTTAAACATTTGATTGGATCTGGTTTAATTTATTATTGCTTAGGCTTGGGTTAATAATCATAAATGTGATCATGAATGGTTATCTCTCTCTGCAGTTCAAGCTGCATTTTTTTTTTATATACAGAGCATATATAGGAACCATAGTAGCCAAGAGGTGCATCAATTGCTCTGCAATTCAGAAGATACTTGGCTCAACTTCCCCAATATAACTTATTTCTTAATTCTTTATTAACCCATTGAATGACTGCTTACCATCTTCAGTGGTAAATAATTCCAAAAAGAAGATTCTCTTCTCAGTCCATATGATTTCTTTGCATGACACTGAAGTTCAACATGTACTCCCATGGGGTGCTTTGTATTGGGAAGACTAGATTTCAATAAATTTCATTTGTTCACGCTTCTTCTTTGGCAGTGTCTTTGAGTTGAGGATGACTTGCTTCCACTTCAATTCTGAGACCGATAGATTTTTTTTGTGAATTTCTTTAACAGGGAGTTGACATGGTTCAGCAGCTATCACACAATGCTGATATAGTGAGGTTTTGGTCCATTGGCTAGGAAGTTCAATACATCTGCTGCACTTGTACATAAGAAAGTTTGTATACACACACACTTGCAAGGCATGCACACATACTGAATCCATTTGTTTTATTCTAAGCACACACAAGTTCACTATGATCACACACAAAGGTGATCCTATCTGGACCATCTTCCTTGACCCCTTCCCCTAGCCTAATCCACCCTGCTTAAGCTTGTTCCTCCCTCAATCTTCTGTTCCTCAGAATTCCAACACTGTCCCCCCTCCCACAACTACTGTTGTCTCTCTGTTTTCTCTCTCTTCTTTTCTATCTCAGCTCTTTCCCCTTGTTTGATTACCTTTTATTAAGTACCTTGATTCTTTGATCTCTGATTCCCTTCTCCCCTCCACTCTTTAGTTGCTAACCTATCATTAATTCTCTGCCACAGTCCAGCAGACAGAAGTCTTGAAGCCCTATGATCTAGGGCAGACCTCAGCCCTGAACAACTCCTGGAGTAGCTTAAGAGAACTGTCCAGATATGCCTGGTATGAGTTGGTGGGTCACACGGCAAAATTTCCCAGCTGTGAGATCAGGAACATCTCATGCAATCATTAAACTACTCAGATAACTGCAGCCCACTGCATGAGAACAATTTGAGGTTCCATTTTAAGTTCCACCAATGCTGGGTGACAGGGGAAAGGTGGCAGATGTAAGGAGAAATGAGTAAAAATTTAGTGAACAGCATCCTGACATTTTCAACAGTATTTTTGTCAAAACGTCTTCAATGCAGTCACTTTACATCCCAACTTTTGTTCTCTATTTTGCTGACTTACATAATTATTGACCCACAAGCATTAATATTCTGTCCAATGTGCATGAGAAATCACATTCATCAAAATTTGTTATTGATACTATTAAAATCTTCATTAGCACTGTGTGCTAAATTTTTGCACTTTGTTTGTAATTTATAAATTAAGCAAAAAAAAAAAAAACCCTATTATAAATAAGTGAGTTAAATTTTTAGGTGTTCAGTAATTTTCTTTCATCAAAGTTCAAATGAGAAATGTATTTTAATTGCATTTAAAGTCAGCAGGTGGAATCACGAGGAAGAAAATCGCTCACATTCTATAATAGGCAAGCACACTGTTCAATCTGATTTATCCACAGGACGTGGAGATACACTTTTACTCCCAAAGACATTTCACTTTCCACTTAACTTAGACTTTATAATCGGAAGGATAAGGATATTAATTTTAGCCTCCATTCCCTTCATAATTTGACAGGGGAAAAAAATCTCAATACCTAGAAGGAAAAATCACAGCATATGGATTAATTAGTTAAATGCCATGACCATCTCTACAGCAGCTGCATATAAACTTCAGAAAAGTGCATGGTCAATTCAATTGCATGTTGCACAAAATCTCTGAACTAAGCCATTGTTTTTGACAAATCTTGCACAAATTAGCAGGGAACTAAATTAAGGGACCCTGAAGTAACATCATTTCACAAATTTTCACTTGAATTCATCCAAATAGATGCACTTGAGGCAATAGAAAATATGCACATCAGGAGTGAGACCAGATCCAGGGTTTAAAAGGTAAATTAAATTTTCATTAAGGATCATGGCAAATGAACCTAAGGTGACTACAGTCCCACACCAAGATATTGGAGCAACTCATTCAAGAGCTACTCTTCGCTGACAATGCTGTCCTTGTTGCCTATTCCAGTGTATAACATCCTGGTTTGTGAAGGCTGCCAAGCTCTTTGGACTGGAAGTCCGTTGAAAGAAGGCAGAAGTTCTCCATCAGCCCACACCTCAGGAAGAGTACCACCCTAACTGCATTACCATCGGCAAGACTGAGCTGAAGATAGTCCACCAGTTCAGCTACCTGGGGTGAACCATCTTGTCAGATGCCAAGATCGATAAAGAGTTTAACAACAGACTAGCAAAGACATACAGCACATTCAGCAGGGTGTGCAGAAGTCTGGAACAAAGATATGAGGAAAGGCACAAAGATTAGTGTGTATAGAGCCATTGTACTGACCACTCTCCTGTACGGCTCTGTCGTGGGTCAGCTACCAACTATAACTCCTCGATCGCATCCACTAGCGCTGTCTCGACACCATCCTCAACATCCACTGGAATAACTTCCTCATCATGCTTCCCTCCCTCCTGAGAATGCCATAAACTCAACCTAAGATATCTCGGTCCCTGGCACCAGGGAGGCAAAATAACATACCAGATTTTCAATCTCTGCCACAGATCCTCTTATCTATTTCCATCACTATGGAAGCCTCTATCACTACAGCTTGCTCTTTTTCTCCCTTCCCTTTTTAGCCAAAAAACTAGACTCTGTGCCAAAGACCTAATCATCATGTCTTGTCTCTGGTAGGTAGTTCACCTCCAACAGTATCCAAAATGGTATACTTGTTATTGAGGGGAACAGCCACAGGGGTACCCTGCACTGCCTGCATGTTCCCTTTCGCTCTTCTGACTGTCACCCAGGTCCCTCTTCCTGACTCCTAGATGCGATGCATCCTTGTAACTCCAGTCTATCACCTTCTCAGCCGATCTGGAGTTCATCCAACTTGATAAAGCATTTTTATTTTATTTTTGCAGTACCTCTTGTACTTAGGGCTGACTTGCCTGGATAGAAGGTAAAACAAAGCCTTTCGCTGTATCCCAGTACACACAACAATAAATAATTTTTGACCAACAATCTTACATTGTTCTCATCTGCCATAGATAATTTAAATTTAATTTGGAGATACAACATAGTAATATGCTCTTCAGGCTCAACAAGTCTACACCGCCTAAATACAGCCATGTGACCAATTCACATACTAATCCTGTATATCTTTAGCATATGGGGGGGGGGGGGAGAGAGAGAGAGACTGGATCACTCAGAGAAAACCCATGTGGACATGAAGAGAATGCACAAACTCCTTATGGACAGCACTGGATCCTAACCTGAGTTGTTGGTGCTCTAATAGCTTTGCATTAAGTACCGAGGGTGTAGGTAAATTCCGCAGCACAGACTCTTGGGCAAAATGGCCTGTTACCATGCTGAATGTCTAAAATTAAAATTAATTAAAAAAACCGTGTCACCCCAATTAATATCCTTTATTTCTTCGTTATTCAGCATTGCTTCCTGTTGTGCAGATCACTTTTCTTTCAAATATGTTAACATGGTGCTCTTTTCAATTCATTTCAGAGCTGGTGAGTTCTGAACAGCTCAAAGCACTGGGATATTAGTTACTCCTGTGATGTAGCCATTCAATCAGCAACACAGGATGTTCGAGTTGCATTCTAATATGCAGGCAGGATCACACTGTTGTTCTAGCTACATTTTAGTCAGTCAGCATGGGCTAATCACTCAAATCTTGCCTATTGAGACGAATATATCAATTGACTTTTCCAGTAAGTGTCGGAGTCTGGCTTTACCTTACTCTTAATTTAGTCTATGTGTAGTCTGAGTCCAGCGTGTTCTTTGAATGAAGTGATAGGAGAAGGTATTCGGTTCAACAGTCAATTTATTACACAGCACAAGAATAAAACTTAACAGAGCTCTGGGTCAATCATTAGTTCATAGGTCACCTGCACAGTGAGCTACTCCCCAAGACTGACCCCTATTGTCCAGTTGGCTCAGTTTATATTTTTTCTTTGGCTTGGCTTCGCAGACGAAGATTTATGGAGGGGGTAAAAGTCCACGTGAGCTGCACGCTCGTTTGTGGCTGACAAGTCCGATGCGGGACAGGCAGACACGGTTGCAGCGGCTGCAGGGGAAAAATGGTTGGTTGGGGTTGGGTGTTGGGTTTTTCCTCCTTTGCCTTTTGTCAGTGAGGTGGGCTCTGTGGTCTTCTTCAAAGGAGGTTGCTGCCCGCCAAACTGTGAGGCGCCAAGATGCACGGTTTGAGGCGATATCAGCCCACTGGCGTTGGTCAATGTGGCAGGCACCAAGAGATTTCTTTAGGCAGTCCTTGTACCTTTTCTTTGGTGCACCTCTGTCACGGTGGCCAGTGGAGAGCTCGCCATATAACACGACCTTGGGAAGGCGATGGTCCTCCATTCTGGAGACGTGACCCACCCAGCGCAGCTGGATCTTCAGCAGGGTGGACTCGATGCTGTCGACCTCTGCCATCTCGAGTACTTCGACGTTAGGGATGACGCACGGATGGCAGTCTCTTCAATCTGAGGCGCCTGCAAGCTCACACCAAGACACAAGAGAAACTTGTCCGTGAACTACTCTTTGCAGACGATGCCGCTTTAGTTGCCCATTCAGAGCCAGCTCTTCAGCGCTTGACGTCCTGCTTTGCGGAAACTGCCAAAGTGTTTGGCCTCGAAGTCAGCCTGAAGAAAACTGAGGTCCTCCATCAGCCAGCTCCCCACCATGACTACCAGCCCCCCCACATCTCCATCGGGCACACAAAACTCAAAACGGTCAACCAGTTTACCTATCTCGGCTGCACCATTTCATCAGATGCAAGGATCGACAATGAGATAGACAACAGACTCGCCAAGGCAAATAGCGCCTTTGGAAGACTACACAAAAGAGTCTGGAAAAACAACCAACTGAAAAACCTCACAAAGATAAGCGTATACAGAGCCGTTGTCATACCCACACTCCTGTTCGGCTCCGAATCTTGGGTCCTCTACCGGCATCACCTACGGCTCCTAGAACGCTTCCACCAGCGTTGTCTCCGCTCCATCCTCAACATCCATTGGAGCGCTTTCATCCCGAACGTCGAAGTTTCAGTTTATATAGATCAACCTTATCATACAGAACAAAAGTTGGCTTCCTTTGCTAGATATCATTATCATACAGAACAAAAGTTGTCTTCCTTTGCTAGATCTTTTTGCATAAGGGTTATCACAAGCCATCTCCTGTTTTGCAGATATCTGGGGTGTAGCACTCCCATCTTAATCCTCCAGGCCAGACTCTCCTGTTGTGTTGATCAGAAATTAATTCATCCCCAGATATTTCTAATCACCATTCTGTTCCTGTCTGGCCAATTTCTGCTGTTCTCTTTAACACCTCCTCCTGCCTTAATCTTCCTCCTAGACTGGTTTTCCATTCCCTTTGTTTCTTGCAGGCCACTCTTTGTTCTGGTCTGGCCTGTGTCTCCTGTGCTACTCACCACCTCCTTTAGTTTGAGCGTTCCTCCTAAATCGTTTTATGCATTTCCTCTCCCTGTATTTGGGAGCAGACCATTTTGCTCAGCCAACTTTGCTCCATGCTGTGATTGCCACTTAATCACATTCCTCTTTTTCCCTGAACCATGCAGTAAATATAAACTTATTAATTAATAATTTCTTTCATAATGTTTTAACCCCTAGATTCCAACATAAGACAATCAATGTTTTACACATAAAGTGTGGATGGAAAAATTAAATATTCATAATCAAGATTCTTAATTTTTTTTATATTGGAATCAAACTGCTGCACCTTATTGCAATTTCTTGTTTGTTCTCAAATATGTTTTCTTCCATTTGTGGATTAAGTTTCATCAACTGTAAGATGTGGAGACTCTTTGAATTTAAAAGGAGCGAGCAGGAGTTCAATTAGCTTGAAGGGTTTGTCACTTGTACTTACAAGGTACCTTTGAGGCAGAATTTTTGCAGAGCTTTTTCTTTCCAAGGTCAGTAGCTTCCAGTAATTTACTACTGTGGCATGCGGATGCGAATGAATTGTTTTTAAAACAATTACCTTCTGATTTTTGAGCAGTGAGTAGAATTTTGCATTTGTTGGTGACAATTTGAAACAGCTGTTTTCAATATAAGGCTTAGAAGTGAATAATGTCTAGTTCATCAGTTACAGGGATTTCAACTCATTCATCACAGATATTGCATCCGTTCAACTGAAATATTCATGCACACTGTTTGGAAATCCCTAGTTGGGAGAGAGAGGAAAGGAAAACAGGGGAGGCTGACAACAATAATCAAGTTGAAGTTAATTGCCATAATCAGAGGCAAGGTGGCAGACTTTTAGGAATTGATTAGGCAGAAGAATTACACTTTATTACACTTTTTCAGGCTCTTTCATTTACATGAAATCATTCATGATTGCATTGAATGGCAGAGCAAGCTCAAAGGTGCAAGTAACCTACCCTGGTCTTAATGTGCATGTTCATGCATTTGTTTCACCTTGGAATATTGGGTTTCCCATAAGTAAACTATTAAATGTAGATTATGTGGGATTTCAAAAAGAATTATGCCACACCAAAAGTGGAAGCATGTGATTTGAGACCAGTAATATGTTAACTTAATGCACTTGTAATATGTTAACTTAATGCACTGGCATGAATTGAAGATAGGAAAATAGAGAATTGGCGTTTGTAACTGGAGACGGGCGACATTTACTTAAATACCATATCAATGAGTTAGTTAAGGGAATTAAATGCAATGTTTTCAAATTGTCCGACTAGATGGAAGATTAAGCTGTCAGTTGAGGAAAGAGACTTCAAATGCATGTTGAAGGTTAAGTGCATTAGCAAGACGCAGGTAGATGAAATATAACCTGGGACTGATGTGAAATGGCTACGGGAAAAAAGAATAGAAAAGTCGAATATTTTGGGACAATTTAGAATGGTGAATGATGACATTGTGATGGATTTGCTCCAACATGAAACACAGGAAGATAACATATAAGTAAGGCACGCAATTAAAATGACCTAGATTAGGTTTTAATTCAAGTGAAAAGACCTTGGAGATTACGGAGGTCATGTTTCAATGGAGGAAGAATGTACTGAAGCCACACCTGAGGCTCTAGGTGTAGTTTTGTTCTCCTGAACAAAAATAAAAGAGAATTGTATCTTTAAATATGGAAGTGCAGTTCTCCCTGCATGTCAGTGCATGCTTAGATTGTGGACTTGTTGATCAGGATGATCATATGATGTGCATTCTTTTCATCAGTTTAACATTTCACAAGCATTCAAAATTGCACCAAAAGCTTAGAGATTGTATTTATTTCAAGTTCAAGTTTATTGTCATCTGACTGTACATAGACAATGTGGTGGAACATGGTACTGTAAGCATGTCCTCACTGGGCTGGCTCATCTTCTGTACCTGTAGCCCCACCCCATAAGGTCCCCTAATAAAGGCTGAGAGCCCTAGTCTCCTCCCTCATACCTCCCTTAGATTTGAGCCAGCAGCATGTAGAGGCAAGTCTGGGTCTCTGATCAATAAACCTTTTGACTATTGTTTCATGCCTGTGAGTGGTTATTGATTGTGCCACAATTTATTCCATTTCTGGTCCCTTTTAAGATCAGAGTGGTTGGCTTTGTATGGATCCAAAAGAGATGGGGGAAATTTTTAAAACATTGAGACATTCAGCATGGTAAGAGACCATTTTGGCCCACTTGTCTGTGCACCCAATTTACACCCAATTAATCTGCATCCCTGGTATGTTTTGAGCAGTGGGATGAAAGTGGAGCCCATGGAGAAAATCTAAACTTACAAAGGGAGAATGTACAAACAACATACACACAGTGCAGATTCGAACCCCAGTCCCGATTACTGATGCTGGACAGGTGTTGCGCTAACTGCCACACCAACTGTGCTGCTCAAATTTTAAATGTTCTTTTTATCAGTATTCATTCAGGAAATTGCACAGAGTCATGGGAGGTAAGGAAAGTGAGGACATGGAATCTATACAGATTAAAGAGGAGGAGGAGGTGCTTGCTGTCTTAAAGCAAATAAGGTTGGATAAATCACCAGGGCCTGACAAGATATTATCTCGGACTTGAGGGAGACTAGTGTAGAAATTACAGGGGCTCTGGTAGAAATATTTTAAATGTCCTGACAGCTATGCATGTGGTGCCAGAAGATTGAAGGGTAGCTCATGTTGTTTAAATAAGGCTCCAAAAGTAACCCTGGAAATTATAGACTGGTGAGCCTGATGTTAGTAGTAGGAAAATTAAGGGAAGGCATTCAAAGAGATCAGATATACAATTTGGCTAACCAGGGACTGATTAGGGATAGTCAACCTAGCTTTGTTGTTTTATATTGTGCTTAACCAATCTTATAATTTTTTTTGAAGAGCTTATGAGAAAAGATGATGAAGGAAAGGATGTGGATATTGTTAACATGGATTTTAGTAAGACCTTTGATAAGGTTCAGATGTTAGGTACTCATAGTGAAGTAGTGAATAGGATTCGACAATGTCTGGACTGGAGAAGCCACAGAGTAGTGGTGGATGATTGTTTCTCACACTGGAGGACTGTGACTAGTGCTGTGCCTCAGCGACCGGTGCTTGAACCATTGTTGTTTGTCATTTATATCAATGATAATGTGATAAATTAGATGAGCGAATTTGCAGATTACCCTAAGATTGGAGGTGTTGTGGACAACAAAGAATGTTTTGAAGGCTTGCAGAGGAATCTGGACCAGCTGGTAAAAAATGTGCTAAAAAATGGCAGATTGAATTTACTGCATTCTAGTGTGAGGTGTTGGATTTTGGAAGGATATGCACGGTAAATGGTAGGGCACTGAGGAGTATGGTAGAACTTCCCTGGAAGTGGCATCACAGAAGGATAGGGATGCAAAGAGAGTTTTGGCATATTGGCCTTCACAAATCAAAGTACTGAGTACAGGAGTTAGGATATTATGTTAAAGTTGTATCAGACATTGGTGAGGCCAAATTTTGAGTATTGTGTGCCGTTTTAGTCACCTAACTCTACCAGAAAAATATCAATAGGATAGAAAGAGTGAAGAGAAGATTTACTAAGATATTGCCCAGAATTCAGGGACTGAGTTACAAGGAAAGGTTAAACAGGTTAGGATTTTATTCCTTGGAGCATAGAAGAATGAGGAGACATTTGATAGAGGTATGTAAAATTATGGAGGTGGGAGGGATAGACAGAGTAGATGTAGATTTGGCTTTTTCCACGAGGATAAGTAAGATACAAACCAGAAGATATGGGTTAAGAGTGAAAGGGTAAAAGTTTAGACAGAACATGAGGGGTAAGGTCTTCACTCTGAGAGTGGTGGGAGTATGGATTGAGCTGCCAGTTGAGATGGTAAATGTGGGCTCAATTTTAACATTTAAGAAGAATTTGGACAGATACATGGATGGGAGAAGAATGGATGGCTATGGATCTGGAGCAGATCAGTGAGACTGTGCAAAAAATAATTGTGTGGCATAGAATAGAAGGGCTGAAGGGCCTATTTCTGTGCTGTAATTGTTCATGGTTCTATGTTCTGCTGCCCTCATCAATCACATGCCAGCTAGCACTCCTCCTCCTTTCCCCTCCCCACATCCTCTAATTCCGGCAACTGCCATCTGTTTATGAGATCTGTCCTGAAACATGGACTGTCTATTGCTTTCTATGCATGTTGTCTGACCCTTTGAGTTACTCCTGCACATTGTGTTGCTCTAAATTTCCAGCATCTGCTGCCTTCTTGAATCACTCTTTGTTCCTGGTAGGATTTCTGTGGCAACCTTGGCACTCGAGCTGTGAAAGTTTTTTGTCCAATGCCTTTGTATTAAATATAGTCCAATTATGTTCAATTAATCTGGATCAATGTGACTTGTAATTGCAAAATAGGAATAAACCCTCTGTTAAGCTGCGCTGGGTGGGTCACGTCTCCAGAATAGAGGACCATCGCCTTCCCAAGATTGTGTTATATGGCGAGCTCTCCACTGGCCACCGTGACAGAGGTGCACCAAAGAAAAGGTACAAGGACTGCCTAAAGAAATCTCTTGGTGCCTGCCACATTGACCACCGCCAGTGGGCTGATATCGCCTCAAACCGTGCATCTTGGTGCCTCACAGTTTGGTGGGCAGCAACCTCCTTTGAAGAAGACCGCAGAACCCACCTCACTGACAAAAGGCAAAGGAGGAAAAACCCAACACCCAACCTCAACCAACCAATTTTCCCCTGCAACCGCTGCAACCGTGTCTGCCTGTCCCGCATCGGACTTGTCAGCCACAAACGAGCCTGCAGCTGACGTGGACATTTACCCCCTCCATAAATCTTCGTCCGTGAAGCCAAGCCAAAGAAGAAGAAGATGTGAAGTAATCTCCCCATTCATCTTGCTTGTTTTTGGAACTGTAGAAAATAGTAAATGAGTTTTCCTCTTCAGAAGATTCAGTTGTTCCAGTGAAATTGTCTCAATCAGTTTGACTCAGATTGCTTTCTGGTATGATGACCAGGGTGACACCCATTCTCATTAAATACCTAAAGTGACTTACTGGACATTTTTGATATTGGTTGATTTGAAATTCATGACATGAGAGATTTGAAAATTCACTAGGCATAGACAGGGAACTTTTAAAGAGAAAACTGAAATGATAAGGCAGTGAAAATCAATAGAACAGCTGATTGAAATGTTAGAATATGAAATGAGGGAGAAACAATAGGGTTATTTTTATTTTGGAAAAACAATAAAGCCCTTGTGTTAAAATATGAATTGGGTACTTTCTGTTACAGGAATGTTCTGTAATTCACTGAGGAGCCCCAAAAGTGTAATGAATACTGAAGAGGCTTGTAAATTTGTACCTTTCTTTTCCTGTTGCTACATGCTTGATGTTTTAAAAAAGGAGCAATGTAGATTAAAAATGTTGTCCTGCTCTATCTTTTAATAGCATATGCTAATCGTGAAAATAAAGTTTTGGTTGAGTAATATTACTAAGGATACAAAATCAAAGAGAAGTTAATCTTGTTCATTGAGGCTGAGTGTGATGGCAAGGCATAAGAACCTTTTTTTTTGAAGGACAAACTTCATTCATATCTTCATGGAACATTCAATCATGTGAATTTACACCCATCACCTATATTATAATGAAGATAATCATTTTTTTAATGATTTGAAAGAAAATATATCAAATAGAGCATTTAATTAGAGTTATTAGATTGTGTTTAGGTGTTAAATGATTTAACATTGATTTGACCTGGAGTGGACCTTAGGTGGACATTTGGTAAAATCATAGAACATAGAATGGTACAGTACAGGCCCTTCAACCAAGAATGTTGCTTTCACCCATATAAGCTGTCTCTACAATCAATCTAACCTTTGCCTCTCTCACTTTTTTTCTTACATAAAAAAAAATTGCGTCAATCAAGGAGCTGAATTTGCTGGGGATTTCCATGCAACACATAACCTTTTTACTGAGCCATCTGCACACCAAATCACTTTTTTACATCGTCCATGTTTCGATCCGTGTAGATCACAGAGAAGCACATAAGTCTGCAGACACTGATTATAGTAAAGACACAATGCCGAAGAAACTCAACAGGTCAGAGGGTGTGCTTTATATAGTTAAAAATAAATATACATAACCGATATTTTGGGCCAGAGCCCTTCATCAAGGACAGATCAAAATGTAGACAGGCACCTGAATAAAATGGCAGGGGAAGGGTTAGGGTGAGGGGAACAGGTCTGCAGTCATGAGGCTATCAATGGATATGGGAAGGGGGTCATAGATGGATATGAGAAAGAGGGTCATAGCAAGATACCTCCAGTGCCTGCCACCTCCCCTGCTCCGACCTCTGCCACTTACACCCTCTGTCCTCTCTAGCTCCCCACTTCTTACCCTCCCCCACCTCCACCATCCCCATCACGCTCTCTATTGTGCCCTCTCACTGCCGATTTATTCAGGCACTTGTCTACATTTTGATCACACCTTGATGAAGGGCCCAGGCCAAAACATCGGTTAAGTATCTTTATCTTTTCAATATGAAGTATGCTATGTGACCTGTTGGGTTTCTCAGGCATTGTTTATTTTTAAACTTAAATCAGACCTGGAAGTTCCACACTATGATCATCAGGAACTGCTTAAAAAAAAAACAGGGACATGATATTTCTATTGTTTTACACCCACTTCAATTGCTGACATCAGGAGACCTGATTCTTAACCTTTTATAAGACCAATCTGAACAGGTTCTCATGTCGTTCCCAACTGCATTATGGAGGACACTGAGAAATTATTTATGGTAAGAAATGACATAATCTGCCTTGATTTTGGTGAGTGTTATATGTGGATTGTGGAAGAACATGAGACCTCTCTGTCTGGAACATCGTGGATTGTGGAGCTTCACATATTCTTATTCAGAAGTCTCATCATCTGCCAATCAAGGTCAGACTCTGGCAACCCACTAGTGCACACTTTGCCATTGGCTCATTTAAATGAGTGTCATCATTGACCAGTAGCTCAGAACAGTATAAAACATCAATGCACACCACATTTCTCTCTCCCTCACTCTGCTAGGTTACTACTGTGGACATCACTGGAAGAGTCGCAGGTAAGGTGTGAACTACACTTAAGCTGACCTGTAGTACTGCAGTAGATTAGTGCTTGCAGAGAGCCACACCCCCTGTTGATACAGGGAATTGGAGTGTGTTTGAAAGTCCCTGTCTGTAAAGTGTGTATATGTGCGTGAGCGTGTAGAAGATAGGCAGCCACTCAACCTGAGTCTAATGTGAATATCTCCATAGTTTGTTTAGCAATAGAGTGATGAAGTATCATTTCACATCTTCCCTTTTGTATCCCATGTGTTTAATAAAGGTACCTTTGATTGTAACACTTGTGTCCAGATTTGTCTCTCTGTGAACCTACTAAACCTATTACTTCCCAAACACAACAGTGAACAATGGGCAGAATTTCAAATATAGTTTACAAGTGCTGCTGTCTGATTCCCCATATTAGGGCAGGCAGTCATTGATCATAAATTACCAGGACCTTTTTTTCTGATCTGCCAAGTTTTCCACTCTCCTGATCTTGGTGGGTCCTGGCATGAACTTCCTTGTGGTGAACATGATGTACCCAGAAAGTGCTGATGACTCCTTCATCCTGGACATACCTGCCCAAATAGAGATTTTCAATGGCTTGCAAAACTCAGGAGGTAAAGATCTCCTACACTTCTTTGGTTCTCCAATTACAGCATTAGAATTCCTTGCCTCATTCAGAGTTATCCCATTTATCTATCTATCTCACTCCCATCTTCTTTGAAACTTAAAATGAACTTGTTTTCTGTTTTTTTTTTACAGTTCCAATTATAGGTGTTTGACCTGAATTGTTAACTCTCTACCTTTCATGCCGTTTAGCCTGCTGAATTTTTCTGTGACCTTGACATGTCTCGCCGTGGTTTATTTTTCAAAACTGCTTTATTAGATGCACATTCTTAATCCTGGAGGAGACCACTAAAACTATCTTCTGCCAAGCACTTCTTTCAGTGAGTGTGGTGGGTCTCCATGACAGAACCTTCTACCAGACATATAAAAGGAACTCACACTTCCCTTTAAATGAATTTGTGAGGACAGCTTCCCTTTCACCAGTCACCTACCTCCTTCAGGGTTGCCTTAGTGTTGCTGTATGGCTGCTATGGAGACTGAATCTTTAATTACAAAGAAAATATTAAGAATGTTGCACATCTGTATTTGTACAAAATTGGACGAGTCTCCAAAATGAAGTACATAAGACTTTTTAAAAAATATTTGTTTCTGAATGTAATGTCACCCAATGTCATTTTTAACTGGACTAAATCCAATTTTGTGATACTTTCTGTGGGACACCTGATTGTGTTAGTTCTAATCGTAGCCATACATTAGCGTAGCAAAAGTAGATGCAGTTCTATTTCCAGGAACTACTCTTTCAATATTTTTATTAGATTTTTGTAGAATACATACAGAAAAAGAGATTGATGCATAACAATGATACAACTGTAACAAAGTAAGCAAAATCATTATAACCCAAAAAATCACATTTTGCAACAATATTAATTCAAAGATAAAGTTGAAAAAAGAAGAAAAAAATAATAATTTTATAATCCAACATCCAAACCATTCCAAAGTTGCATGGCTAATATAAAGAGAGTACACTACTTTCCAGGAACTACTGTCAAACGGAGTTTAGATCTAACCATCTCCAACAGATGCATTTGATGATCTGCTCTACAGACAAGGATTATTACTTCATTATACATTATCCACAATACCATTCCCTCTCCAGCAATGTTGTAAAGTCGTAGACAAACCTATCATTATTTGTTGACCTATGTGGATGAAGAATTATGGAAATAAAGTGAGTGATTGACTGGTTCCTGTCAGCATATACAGTATATGTAATGTATATTTCTTATTTAGGTTTAATTAAGTGCTATCCCTAAAGTGTGTCAATTTGGGAAATCCAGTTGAGATTTCTTAATCTTTCCAACAGCAGTGTTCATAACATACATTTTTTTCTGAGTTTTGAAAGTCATGCACATATTTTCACAAAATTAGGATTTTAATTCATCTGATAGTAGTAGCTGACTTAAATTTGAACAAGCATCTTATTATTACTAATTGTAATATTGTACTTAAAAGGGGTTAATAAACAAATCTCTCTTCAATCCAGGATCCTCATTTTAGAATCTTATCTAGACTCATATTCTGTAATGAGCTCTCTAGCTAATTAACATGGGAAAGTTTATAATTTGCATGTTTTTAATAAGATGGATTAATTTCAGAAACATTCAAACAACTCACTCTTGGGTTTCCCTTCCTCTATTTACTTCTTGTTCTGGAGAGTAGTTCAAATATTCTGTTGTTAAATTTATTTGTAAATGTTACTCGTCTCCAGCAGAGAAACAATGCACTTGTTCATAACCTCTATCTCAGCAGGATATTAGAATGATGTTAAAGACTGTAGAAATGACTCCAATTATCAGATCTGAAAATTTATATTTTAGAACATTTTTTTTTTTAAAATGTTATGCCCAAAATCTTCATGCACCAACTTTTCAATGATACATTGATCTAAAAAAAAATATTGTGCTCACTGTTCATTTTTCTGTGATCAGTTTTGGCACAAAAGTTGTTCAAGTATCTAACCTACGCAGAGTCTTTTATTTCTATTTTTCATTGAGAGATTCTGTCTGGAATTGTTAATTCTGCCTGGAATTGTTAAAATGATATGCCGTCTTATTGCATGATGATGTTGAATAATGCATAGGAGTTTTCATTCATAATTGTGACATAAAATTATGTGCGTCAGACACACACTGAATTTATTTGAGTCACGCTGATGGAAATGAGCAATATTTCATGGTGGGTAGACAAGGTCACCTCACTAATACTGATGGATCTCATTCAAATTAACTCATTCAGAAAGTACAATATTTAAGGCATTTTCTTGCATAAAAATTTGATAACGTTTATTTGAATTCATTGTTACAAGCTTATGTTTTACATCTTGCATATCTCCTTTCTAAAGACAGGGAAATGATTTGATGTCAATCATTTATTCTCACATATGAGTCATAATTATGAGATATCCTTCTTGAATACAGAAATTATCAGAAGTCTGGAAGGGTTGCTCCCAGTATAAATCAGCATCCATTCTCTGTCTTCCTGATTTCTGGTCTTTAATTAACAGATGCAAATGCATAGTTTCACACTAATATTAAGTCATTAAAGTTAACAATGGTGGATGTTAAGGTCGCTGAATGCCTACAATAGTTTTTCACATTTCAGATCACGTCTGATAGGTAGTAAACTCAATAAGCTGTGTTTAGGTGGGAAATTGATCTATGAATGTGCTGGTGTAGCACTGCTAAAGGCAGAGCTGGTGAAATACATACTGTCTACACCAAGCAAGTAAACCAGTAACTGCCGTTCATTCTAACCACGCACATTCCTTTTAGGAAGGTGACATATTCATGGGAGTGATGTCATAATGTTGCTGTGAGGCCTGGCCATTCCCCTGGCAATGCGCTCCTGCAGCCTGGAATTTCTGCACATTGGGGGAGGAAAGACCCTGTTCCCTGCCATGCTGGCTGTTCACTATGGTTATTCAGCCCGTCATGTGCTGGGTTGACCTAGTCTGCTCACCACCCCCTCAGAATTGCAGTCTCTTTGGGTGAGGTTTGGCAGATTGTCTTTGGGCGGGTGTCCCCGGGCAGAGAAAGGATTTGAACAGGTGCTGGGAGGTACACACCATCAGATATTGCGGCCCCACTGAGACTGGTAGTAGTAGTACCCTGTTTTGTCTCTATGTTTTGTCTGGAAGGTTTGTTAGCTTAAAATTTGTGTCTCTCCCAGCCTAACTTTATTTGTGTCACTAGACCCTTTCAAGCAATGAAAATGCCTGACTGTAATGGTGGAAGTTCTCTGCCCTTGCACCTAGAGACTTACCTGTCTGAATGGCGGCTTTTTGTGGCCAGCTCCGAGGTGCCTTTTCGGGGAAGGATAATTGGTGGAGCGCTGCGCTCTGCTGCCAGGCTTGAATGCACAGCTGCTACAAGTGGCTGGTTATGGACAGGCTGATGACGCTGTCACCCCACAACTCATCTTCCCACTCACCCCCCTCCCTCCATGACCCCCTCAAGGCAGGGGTGGCAGGCGGGAGCCATCAGGCAGCGGGGGCCAGTGGGAGCCATCAGGGCTGTGGGAACCGATGGAAGCTATCAGGGAGAGGCCAGTGTGGGCTGTGTCAGCCTCACTGGAACACTTCAGCCTTTGGGGCCACTCTTTGGAGCTCAATACGTGGCAGAGCAATGGCTGTCTTCCCTGCCCATAATCCCCTATGCAGGTTGAATGGTTCCATCTGCATGGGGGATTATGGGTAGAGAAGAGGGCCATTGCTCTGCCACATATTTATGATGGGTGCTGCTGAGGCACCAGTGACCCCCACCTCCATTGGATCTGGAGAACGCTACAAGGCACCACTCAACATGAATGCAGCGCAGGAACAACCTTTTAGGGCTGCTCTACAAAAGGTAAGTTTTAGGATTTCCCTCTGTGCTTGTAACCTGCCTCCATGCAAAGGCCTGGTATGAAATGGCCTACTGAATAAGAGCTATGCTGGTTTTCTTACAATTGCTATTTGTAGCTATCCTATAAACACAAACTTCTACAGGTTCACCATTCAAAATGGGTGTTCTGCCCTTGGATTCAGCTCCATTTACTCACTTTCTCCACCATAACCCTTAATTTCCTGACTCTGCAAAAATGTATTTAACTGTGTCACTGCTTGCTTGGGCAGTGAATTCCACAGATTCACTACTCAGAGATTTTTTCCTCCTTAGAGATAAGTCTACTCTCCCGAATGTTGAAGCTAATCTCATCTACCAATGGAAATGACATCTATTTCTTTCATGATTTTACATGTTTCTATAAGATTCAATCTCATTTCTCTAAAGTCCAGTGGATATAGTCACAGGTGACTTTATCTCACCTCAGAGGCTACCAGCCTCATCTCTGGAGGCAATCTGCTCAACCTCCTCTGTACCATCTCCTTTATCAAGTAAGGAAAGCAGAACTGCACACACTATTCTAGGTGCAGGCTCGCCAGCACTGTTCCCTTAAACCTGTGCATGTGTGTACGCGCCACATATTTTGCAACCAGCGCACAAAGGAAATTAATGTATGTATAATAAGTTAGTTACCTAAAATAATGTAATAATTAATAATTATACTTATTGAAAATAATCTCTTAGCTAACTCTTTCTGTTAACTAGTTAGTCAGTTAAACAAGTCATTTATCATACTTGCATTATATTAAAAGATGCCAATACAGTTTTATTAGCCATGAGCCAAAATTATGTTGAAACAATTTCAAGTCCACATTTGCACAAACATTTGGAGTGCACATGGAATCGAAATGCAAGTAGGAATCTTGCATGAAGGAAAACTTATCTTATGTGAACAACATAAGATTTCTGTGCAGACTGACTACTAAAAGTTACAGGGAACATTGCTCACCAGTACCCTGTGCAGTTGCAGTAGAACCTCCCACATCTTAAAATTCAATCCTACTGGCAATGAAGACCAACATCACATTTGCTTTCTTGATTACCTGTTACACCTGAAAACTGAACTTCTGTGACTCATTCACAAGCACTCTAATAATAGCATGCTGCACTCTTTCACCATTTGGAAAAAGTCTGATTTATGTTTTACACTGTTACTATAAAGTACAGAATGCACAATTACAGAGAAAAATCAGTACAGAGTAAAAGCGACGTTATTTTGTTCGTGTTAGCTTCATTTAGGAGTTTGATAATGGCAGAAAATAATATGTCCTCGAATCTGGTGGTACATGATCTAACTCATGAATATTCTGTCTAAACTGAGGGAGTGAAGAGAGTGTGGCTTGGGTGGCAATGGTCTTTTTATACATTGCCTGCTTTTTCAAACCAGTGTCGATGGAGTTGATGGAGGGGAGGGATTTGTGTGATATATCTGAACTGTGTTTACAATTGCCTGCATGCCATGCAGCGATGCACGCTGATCGGATACTTTCAATGATGCATTTGGAAGAGTTATTGAAGGACACAGAGCATGTAGCAAATATCCTCAAGTTTCTGAGAAAGTGGAGATACTGGTGTGCATTCTTGCCCATCATGTCAACGTGGCTACCCAGGACAAGTCGAAAGAGATGTTTACTTGTCAGACATTAACACGTTCCTAGTGAATGTGGTAAGTGAATGGCTTATTGGATTATTTCAAAGCATACGCAAGGGTTAACCACTCTGGTGTCATGTATCAGGCTGGCTGAGGTCAGTATACTTTGACCCTTGAAGTGCAAGCATGAGTTATAGGTTGAAAGACATGGGTTAAGTGTGATAGGGGAAAGGTTCAGGGGAAACACGAGGGGTAACTTCTTCACACAGAGAGTGGTGGTAGTGTGGAACAAGCTAAAGTGCTAAATGGGAGCTCAATTTTAACATTTAGGAATTTGGACAGATACATGGATGGGAGAGGTATGGAGGGTTATAGGTTGGGTGTAGGTCAGAGGGACTAGGAAAAAATGTGGTTCAGCACAGACTAGAGGGGCTGGGGTGATCTGTTTCTGTGCTGTAATTGTTTTATAATTCTATGATTTTCTTTTGAGGATAATGAAATTTTGTGTGTCATCATTATTCAGTTCTTTTTATCCCTTCATTCCAGATTTCTACTTGCATTTAGATTCCATACTTACTTTATCAAAACTTGAAATTGACTATATGGGATTATTAGCCTGGCTATTTAATGCTGCATCACTACTGTAGCCCAGACAAGAGGCCAACAATTTGGACATTCCACTCTTCAAAACGTGTTGTAGGATTGGAGCACTGGAGATGGATATGAGAATATCCCTAAATCAACTTCGCATTCGATCCCATAACTGTTATCTTCACTAAACAAGTTGCATCATTGTCATTCTGCAGTGACACAGTTAGTGGCAGAGATTAACCCTGTCCTCAGCTGCTGTCTGTATGAAGTTTGCACATTCTCTCCATGATCATGTACTCCATTTTCTCATACATTCTGGCTGATAGATAATTTCGCTACTCCAAATAGCCTCCATTCTGTGGATATGCCTTAAAAAGCAGCCAGCATCAGAAAGATGGCAACCCTTTGGTCATAACTCCTTCACACTACTCCCTTTGGGAAGAAGGTTCACAAGCATAAAGGCCAGCCCTACTTGGTTCCAGTGGCTATCAGGCTCACAAACCACAAGACAATGGAGTAGAATTGAGTCATTTGACCCAATGAATCCACCCCATCATTCCCTATATGCAATGATAGAAATATCTCCTTGCACTAATTTTATGTATGCCATTAACTGCATCCACAATTTAATTTTTATTCAATTCAAATTTTAATTTTCTCCTCGACAAAAATGAGCAGATCCCAAGAGAAATTAAATAGAACAAGCTGCCTTTAACTGGCAAGGGAGAAACAAAAAGACTGCTAAGAGAATCTGTGACTGCAAACTCAGAGAAACACAGGCCAGTGCAGATTCCTTCATTTTTTTTTTGCTGACCAGGCTATCTTGCTTACGTGGAAAGATTTCCATGTGTTGTTGCAGGTGGATTTAAGAGTGTCAAGGCGACTGAAATGCTCATTTCTTTTCAAAACTATGCGGATGTTGTGACAAAGTCCAGGAAGCTTGAGGTCCTTGTTTGTGCTTTATACTGCACACTTTGATCCATCAAGCTAGATGCTGTGTCCATTTCCCTATGTGTGCTTCAATAACTAATTACACAGAGGAGTCACGTGATGGAGTAGTGGCCGGTAGGAGAATACCAGCTCTCTCCAGAAAAGAAGGAAAAAAGTGAAGAAAAACAAAGCCCCAGACACACAAATCACAACAAATAAAAAATAAATGTGTGGAGAAAATGGCACCTAAGAAAGAAAAGCCAAAAACAACGGGAAGAAAAGAAGAAAGAAAGATGCCAGAGGAGAAAGGTGAAGGCCTTACCTGAACAAAAAAGCAGGGACCCGCCGTGGAAAGAGGAGCCCACTCCCCGAGGTTAGTGGAGACCCTGCAAGGTCGCGACCCACCAACCACAGGACTGCAAAGATGGTCACGGAGCCAAACAGAGGTGTGCAACCATGCATGACAAAGACAACACCAACGGGAGGGGGAAACAGCTGTGGAGTGTAGCTCCACAGCACGAACAGCTGAGAGACACCTGGCAGCAGTTCTCCCAGCTGGAAGATAAAGAAAACAGCAAGAACGGGAGGGGTGATAATGAAAAAAGGTAACTAGAAACACAACAGATAACCAACCCAGAAGAAGAGGACCAACATCAAGACACCATGGAAAAAAAATACCCAACAAACTGAGACAAACAGCTCAACAAGAAAGTCACAAGAGACACAGATACAAGGAAGAGAAATAGAAGACACAAACCCAAGAGCAGACACAGAAGAAGAAGAAGAAGGAGAACACCAAGCTCTGCACAGAGGAATAACAGATGTAGGGAAAAGATTAGAAAATGTGGAAGAATATGAAATGGTGGTAGATATGGAAGTGAATGACTTAAAAAGAAAATTAGAAGAAAGTGATAAAAAAACTTAAAGAAACACAGGAGTTGTTAGCTCAGAAGATGGATATAATGGAAAATAATAGTAGGAGAAACAATATAAAGATAGTGGGCCTTAAGGAAGATGAAGAAGGCAAAGATATGAAAGAATTTATAAAAGAATGGATCCCAAAGGTCCTGGGAATGCCAGAATTACAGGAAGGAATGGAAATAGAAAGGGCACACAGAACATTAGCCCCGAAACCACAGTCACAACAAAAGCCAAGATCCGTTTTGTAAAATTCCTGAGATACACGACAAGAGAAAATATATTGGAGAAGACAATGAATGAAGACAAAAAAAACACTGGAATACAAAGGTCAAAACATTTTTTCTACCCTGACATAAGTTTTGAGCTCTTGAAGAAGAGGAAGGAGTTTAACACAGCAAAATCGATCCTATGGGAGAAAGACTATAAATTTATTTTAAGATATCCAGTGGTGCTTAAAATAGTTATCCCGGGGCAGCAAAACAGACTGTTCTCGAATCCGGAGAAAGCATGAGAATTTGCAGAATGCCTGCAAGACAGAAAGAGAGATGAAGAGATGTAACAAGAACAAAGAACCACGACAAACTACATATAAAGAAGAAAAAAAAATGTATAAGTAAGAACTAAAGGAAGGAAGAAAAGGGAAGTAAGGGAGGGGTAGGGCAAGAGGAGGGGTTAAAAATAACATAAATAATAAAATTTATAGTAAAAATAAAACATAAAAAGAAAAGGAGAAGAAATGAGGGGGAGCTTTGTTGTAATGGGAAGATAAAGTCTTTTCTGGAGGGGGTTGGGTGGGAGAGAATAAGAGTCACTGCTATCAGTTGACATTTGCGAATGAGTTCATAGCCCAAATGGAGAGGGGAGTTGTGGTTGCCCAGCAAGGGACAAGGGCAACTCAGAGAGGGGGGGGGGACACTTGGGGTTAAGGGAATTTTAGATGTGGGAATGGTTGAAATATTTTATGTTTTAGAAGTGTTGTCATACAGTGCATTCAAAAAAATAAAACTGAGAAATGGAAATGGGGAAAAGGGGAAAGATGGTGGTGAGAAAGCGGAAATGAGATGTAAACAAAGTATGAAATTGTCATGTTGAACTATCTATGGATAAAACTGGACAAAAGACTAGCAGAAAGAATAAAGTAGCCAAATTTATGGTTAAATCAATGCAGGAAATCCAACTTATGGATATATGGAGGAGACAACACCCAAAGGAGAAGGAATACTCATATTATTCGAGTAGACATAAAACATACTCAAGGATTGACCTGTTCCTGTTGTCAGCCAATATCCAAGGGAGGGATAGGAAAGTGGAATATAAAGCTAGATTGTTATCGGATCACTCACCCCTGTTATTAGCAATAGAGCTGGAAGCCATCCCACCAAGAATGTATAGATAGAGGTTAAACTCCATGCTACTTAAAAGACAAGATTTTAGAGAATTCATTGAGCGCCAAATTAAAATGTACTTTGAAATAAATACGGAATCAGTGAAAGATAAATTTATATTATGGGATGCAATGAAAGCTTTCATCAGAGGGCAGATAATAAGTTAAGTAACTAAGATGAAGAAGGACTACAATCGAGAAATAGAACAACTGCAAAGGGAAATAGTAAGTACAGAAAAAGAACTAGCAACGAGGGAAGATACAACAAAAAGAAGAAAATTGGCATACAAAAAAAATACAAAACACTACAAACGTATAAGATGGAGAAGAACATAATTAAGTCTAAGCAGAAGTATTATGAGCTAGGAGAAAAAAAATGCACAAAATACTAGCTTGGCAGCTTAAAACAGAACAAGCTAAAAGAACGGTATTTGCATCAAGGAAAAAGGACAAACAAATTACATATAACCCAACAGAAATCAATGAAAACTTCAAGGAATTCTACGAGCAATTATACCGAATTGAGAATGAAGGGAAAGAAGACAAAATTGATGAGTTTCTAGCAAAAATTGAACTACCAAAATTGCAAGAAGTGGAGCAAAACAAATTGATATAACCATTTGAAACAGAGGAAATACAGGATATATTAAAAAGATACCGAAGAATAAAACACCTGGAGAGGACGGACTTCCAATAGAATTCTTTAAAACATTTAAAGACTTATTAATTCCTCCTCTCCTGGAAGTAATGAACCAGATTGAAGAAACACAAAACATGCCAGATTCATGTAAAACAGCAATAATTACAGTAATACCAAAGACGGGGAAAGATCAACTAACACCAGCATCGGATAGACCAATATCTCTATTTAACTCAGATTATAAGATAATAGCAAAACTATTAACAAACAGATTGGCTGACTGTGTACCAAAAATAGTAAAACTAGATCAAACTGGATTTATTATGAAAAGATGAATAATGGAAAATATCTGTAAGTTCATTAACTTAATCCATGCAGTACAAGGAAATGAGAAGCCAATAGTGGCGGTTGCTTTAGACACAGAGAAAGCCTTTGACAGAGTAGAATGGAATTATTTATTCAAAGTACTACAGAGGTTCAATCTACCAAAGAATATATTAATTGGATTAAAGCATTATATAATGGACCATTGGCGAAGTTGACAGTAAATGGATATATATCGAACCAATTTAAATTAAGCAGGTCAACTATCTCCCTCACTGTTCACTTTAGCTATAGAACCCTTGGCAGAACTGATAAGAACAGAAAATAAAATAAGATGGATAAAAATAAAAGAGAAGGAATATAAAATCAGTCTATTTGCACATGACATCATAGTATACTTAACAGAACCAGAATTATCAATAAAAGAATTACATAAGAAATTGAAGGAATATGCAGAAGTTTCGAGGTACAAGATCAACGCAAATAAAAGTGAAGTGATGCCAATGGATAATGCGGATTTCACAAAGTTTAAGAAAGAATCACCATTTAAATGGCAAACACAGCAATCTGATACCTAGGTATTCAACTAGATAATAATCTAGGCCATCTATACAAATTAAATTATCAGACATTAATGAAGAAATTTCAAGATGACTTAGAACATTGGAAAGATTTACCACTAACACTGATAGGAAGGGTAAATTGCATTAAAATGAATATCTTCCCAAGGATACAATATATATTTCAATCATTACCAGTTCCCTTAACAGATAAATTCTTCAATGAGCTAAATAAAATAATAACAAAATTCTTATGGAAAGGGAGGAAACCGAGGATAGTGCTAGATAAATTAACAGAATGGTACAAACAAGGGGTCTTACAGCTACCAAACTTTAAGAATTATTATAGAGCAGCACAATTAAGATGTCTATCAGATTTTTATCAAACAAGGGAAAAACCAGATTGGACCAGGTTAGAGCTAGGTAAAATAGGGGAGAAGTTACCAGAACATATACTTTATAAGTGGGATGAAAAACTGGTGCAATATAGAAGTTCACTAGTACTGCACCATCTGCTCAACATTTGGAAGAAGATTCACGTAGAAAGGAAAAACACAAATTGCCAACTACCAAAAATTATTATTGAAACAAAATATTGACATCAACTAATCCCTTTCACAATAATCCCTTTCCTTTAGAGAATGGAAGAGAAAAGGGATCAAAAGAATAGATTTTTTGGTGGGAAATAGTTTATTATCTTTTGAATAAATGATGTACAAATATGGTATAACTCATGGTACAATGTTTGCATACCACCAACTGAAAACCTACTTGAAGGACAAATTGGGAAGAAGGCTGAGGTTACCAGAAGGAAGCAGCTTTGAATATGTGATTACAGACACAATGATAATTAAAAGATTTATAACAAACATGTACATCAAGCTGCAAGAGAAAGAGAACAATGAAATAAGCTGTAAAACCAAACAAAAGTGGGAACAGGATCTAAACATAAAGATAAAAAAAATAAATATGAGAAAAGCTATGCTCCGGAACGATGAGAAATACAATAAACACGAGGTTACACATAGAAACATAGAAACATAGAAGATAAGAGCAGGAGTAGGTCATTCGACCCTTCGAGCCTGCTCCGCCATTCAACGAGATCATGGCTGATCTTAAGGTTCAGTACCCCGTCCCCGCCTTCTCTCCGTAACCTTTAATACCCTTATACTGAAGAAATAGATCTAATTCCCTCTTAAATATATTTAATGAACCTGCCTCTACTGCCCTCTGTGGCAATGAATTCCACAGATTCACCACCCTCTGGGTAAAGAAATTCCTCCTCATCTCGATCCTAAATGGTTTGCCTATTATCCTCAAACCATGGCCCCGGGTTCTGGATTTTCCCATCATTGGAAACATCCCATCTGCATCCATTCTGTACAGTCCTGCCAGAATTTTATATGTCTCTATGAGATCCCCTCTCAATCTTCTAAACTCCAGGGAGTACAATCCCAATTTGCGCAATCTTTCCTCATGTCATTCCTGCCATTCCAGGTATCAGCCTGGTGAATCACCTCTGCACTCCCTCCATTGCAAGAACATCCTTCCTTAGATAAGGTGACCAAAACTGCTCACAATACTCCAGGTGTGGTCTCACCAAGGCCCTGTACAGCTGCAGTAAGGTATCCTTGTTCCTATACTCAAACCCTCTTGATTTGAAGGCCAACATACCATTTGCCTTTTTATCCGCCTGCTGTACCTGCATGCTCGCCTTCAGAGACTGATGTACAAGTACCACTAGGATACAATTTAATTGGTTACACAGGCTATATACCACTCCCCAAAAGTTAAATAAATGGGACCCAACAGTATCAGATAGATGTTTTCGCTGTAAGAAGGAAATGGGAACAACGGTACATGCAATTTGGGCATGTTAGAAAGTGGAAAAGTTTTGGTAAGATCTAAATCAGGTATTAAATAAAATCTCAAAAAGCAACATACCAAAAAATCCAGAGATCTTTCTTCTAAGTAATATAAGAACTATGCCTCGATTTGGATGAAGCACAAAAAAAGATTTATTATGAAAGCCTTAGTTGTAGTAAAAAAATGTATAATATTGACCTGGAAATCAGAAGAGAGCCTGAGAGTACAGCAATGGTACATGGAAATGAATAAATGTATTCCATTGGAAAAAAAAACATATAATTAAAAAAATAACGTCACAGTATTCGAACAAATTTGGGAACTGTACATGGAACACAACAGAAAGGACCTCCACCCCCTAAAATGACAGAATGAGAAGAAGACGAGATGAACTGACCCAGTGTGTAAAAGTAGATGAAACAATTTTCTTGTTTATTTTCATGTGTGATGACATTGTTTAATGGGTTAATTGTATTGTATATGTTAAATGTTTAGTATGTAGGGAGGGGGGTAGGAAGGAGGGAGGGAAGGGACGGGGGAAAAGGGAGAAAATGACACTATGTATATTCAAGAGAGAAATGTTTGTGTGTATTTTGGTTAATATGGTTTATAGTGTGAAATTTTTTTTAAAAACTAATTACATAAAAATCCAGTTATCCAAAATGGTGGGGACTGGGCCCATTTCAGATAAACATTTATTTTTTTGTCGTTTTTTAAAAACAGCCCAGTAACAACAGCAAATCATTTGTAACAGTGCTTATAAACAGCAACAAGGGAAGGCTTTTTAAGCATTAAAATTATGTTTAATTATCACCAAAAAAAATACTGCCCACCGCCTATCACCAACACCTCCCTGCCCCGCTCGTGCCAGGAGCCTGAAGGTCCCACTCATGCCTGGGAGATTGAAATCCCTGCTGCCCATGCCAGGAGCCATGAGACCTGCTGCTGCCAGCGTTGGGAGCCCAACGTCCCTAGTCAGTTCAGTTCCAAAAAAAATCTGGATAACTGAGTATTTCGGAGATACAATTTTGAATAATCAATGTTGTACTATATAATACTCGTTAAACAAAATAAAGCATTTTATAAAAGAATTCAAGTATCCAAAATAATTTATTTCATAAAAATATATAATATTTGACGATCTTGCAGGTTAATTTTTAACATTTAAGAAGAATTTGGTCAGGTACATGGATGGGAGAGATATGGAAGGCTATGTCCTGGGTGTAGTTCAGTTGGACTTGGCAAAAAAAAAATGGTTCAGCACAGACTAGAAGGGTTGAAAGGGACTGTTTCTGTGCTATAGTGTTCTATGGTTCTATTTGCATTAAATTTCTTTTCTCTAGTTATTGGAACTTAAAAATAATATCATGCTTCAGATGCTAATGCTCAATGCAGAGACATCTGCTGTGGACATAACTTGTCAGGCATTTATTCCACTTTCAGAGAAATTAAGTTTAAAGATTTGCTTCAAATATCAAGACCGATCACTGAAGTCTTGGTTGTGATAATTAAGTATCAATTTTAACAGAAAACAAACAGCAATTGTATTGCTTAAGGAATTGACTGATAGCTTTGTCAATAGCAAAATGAATTTGCAGATGAAATTATTCACCGAATTAGGTCCAGATGTCACGGTTTTGCCTGTCAAAATTTGGGAGTTTGGTTTGCTGTCAATTAGATAAACAATACAAATCAGCTAAATATCGAAATACACACACACAAATATACATACACACACACATATATATGCACATACATACATACACTGACATTATGAATTAAAAATAAGATAAGAAAAAAAGCTGAAGTTTAGATTATTTAATGGTAAACCCACTATATTGAACCTCATCCTGTGGAAGAATGCTTGTTCTAAATTTACCTTTGGGTTGATGTCTCAATGCTGGCAGATCACACTCATGGCAAGTCGAAAGCTATATTGGTTGCTGTTGATAGTTATCTTGCACTATGCAATTCACAAAATACCAAGTTTTGCTGGAAAAAATAATTATACTAAAGAAACTTCATCAACAAAATGCACCAAAGTAACTCACAACAGCTACTCTGATAGCACCTCCTAAAGCAGCAAAGAGACACAAAATAAACTGAAGGTGCTGGGATCTTGATCAAATAGAGGTTAAAGGGACTCAGAAAGTTAGGCAGTATCCATGGTGAAAATAAAACATACAGGGGGTATAGCAAAAGCATACAGGGGGTGTAGCTCAATTGGGGGTAATTGGGCAGCACAGACTAATTGGCCGAAATGACCTGACACCGTGCTGTATGTTAAAATTTGATTTTAAAAAATAATAAAAATGGACAGTCAATATTTCAGGTCAGAACCATTTCTTGAGATGATGTTGGGAAGGGGAGATTGCTATGTTATGGGTTATATTAGTATGGTTTTGGATAAATATGTCTTTAAAAGAGAGAGATTGTGGGGGTTTAGTGTAGGTTACACTTCATAGAGTAACACTTCACAAAAGACATCTCATTTAAAATGCAAGATCTTTGCTGAAGCTAGCATTGAGGCACTGTTTGACTTTGCAGAGACAATGGAACTTCTTTTGAAAGTTACTGATAAGATCTTTCAAAGATTGGTTCCGGAGCCCTGTAAGAAGTTATATGGTTTTTACAAGCAGAAAGAGAATAAATGAACAGGTGATTTCTCTTTTTGGAGAGAGAGAGAGAGAGAGAGAGAGAGAGAGAGAGAGAGGGGGGGGGGGGTGTCAGTTCTACAGTAGCAGTTGAGACTACAAAATGGCAAGCTGGTAGCTTGTTGAAAGATCCCACTTTGAAGACGGGTTGTGAGTTCTGAGATCAGACAAAGCCTTGTAGTCCTTACAAGAGAAAATAGCTGGCTAGAGTGTTTCTCCTAAAATAAGGGAAACAAGAGGAAATCTGTGGTGACTTGGGAGACGAGATTATCAGTTGGAAACTCCATGATGGGGTAAGTTTCTTCAACAAAATACTGAAGTGACTGATTGGAGGAAATCAGTTTGTGTGTGTCAAACATGCAACAAACTTCTCTCTGAAACCAACAAGAACCTTCCTATGTGTAACCATTTACCTTTAAGCACCAGAGCCTGGTGAAGATTCATAAATGCTGAATTCTGTGCACAGTATGAGAATTGTCTAATACCGGTGAACTCGGAGAAGTGAAAAATGAATGATTGGACATTGAAACTAAGAAATTTACTGAACATATACATATTACCTACATGTGTGCTTTGAATTAGAAGAGAGTTATGTTAAACTTAATAGTAATAAGTTTAAGATTGATACTCTTATTGTTTTTAAAGAAAATTAAAAGTAACTTTTATTTCAGTAACCATTGTCTTAGTGAATGTCTACTGCTGCTAGGTTTTGGACTCCTCTGTGCTTGTAACAGCTAGTATAAAAAAAGGAGCAAAAAGAGCTTGGAGATGGGCCAAGAGGTAAAAGGATACCAGGCAAACAGAAGTGAGAGAGATGGAGACGGAAAAAGATGACTGGTTGGTGGGAGAAAGCACGGTGGGGGGGGGGGGTGGTTGAAGATGGAGAAAGAAAAATTAGTACTGGGATAGCTGGATAAACATGGAGTTAGATGGAAACAGTGGAGGTAAACAAGAAAATCCAGTGCAGTCCACAAAAATGCTGGAGAAACTCAGTAGGTCACATGGTATCCATGGAAACATGACCAGCACTGCTTCAGGTATGAACCCCACATTTACTTGAACTTGAAAAATTCATCGTCCATGCTATTGTTTCAAGTTTGTGTTTGGCCATACCTAAACTTGAAGAGTATAATGTCATATTAAGTCTGTGTTGCCCAAAACCCAACAGCACAAGCACTGAATGTTCCAAGTTCAGATAATCATCCCTCCCTGATCTGTTTCTACTGCTACCATCTATCTTTTACATGTTCCATTTGCATACTCTAAATACTTTCCTCTCCCCTGACTCCGCCCCAATAGTTTTCTCCCATCCCTGCCTCCTCACTCCATCTCAAAGTTCAAAGATCAGGTTCATTGTCAGAATACATTCATGATTTCACACACAACCCTAAAGTTCTTTTGACTGCAACTTATCAGTAGTGCAAACAAAACTACACTCAAGAAAGATAAATATACCAAATAGAGAAATGTAACAAGAAGGAAGTGCAAACAAACTGCAATACAGAAAATAAATATTCAATTATAAATAATGTGCAAAATAAGAGTTCTTAAATGATTCTCTGATTGAATCTATTGAGGGGTCTGATGGTGAAGGGGTAGCAGCTGTTTCTGAACCTGGTGGTGCGAGTCTTGTGGCCACGCCTGCACTTTTTTCTGATGGTAGCAGCAAGAACAGTGGATCTTTGATGATCACTGCTGCTCTCCAATGGCAGCGTTCCACAAAGATTTTCTCAATGGTGAGGAGAGTTTTGCCTGTGACCTACTGGGTTGTGTCCACACCTTTTACTTGCAGGGGTCTTGTGGTGATACAACCACTACACAGGCGACACTCCTACCAGCCTACTGCAGGGCACAACCCCTGTACCTGCAGGTAGGCAACCTGAGAGGTTGGCCCCACCTGCTGGCCGTCAGTCACTAGCCTCTATAAAGACTGCAACCGGCCCCTTCGGGGACAGTCAGACATGTAAAGCCAGCAGTATACTGAGACTGGTGTGTACATTTTTAAGCTAATTAAAGCCTGTTGTACAAGCTGTGGACTTTGTGTCAGAATTATTCACATAGCAGCACTCACAGGTCTCCCATCTGCCTAGAATTTTATCACGTCTTGGCCCCTCCACTGTCCTGCTCTTCTTTTTTATGCTTGCCATTTGCCCACCCAAATCTATAAAAAAATGTCCTGAGTGTTTATTTCTCCCCTTAGATGCGGCCTCACTGTCTGAGCCCACCTCCTCCCCCCCCCCCACCCCCCACCGCCACCCAGCCACTCTTTGTTCCTGAAATATCAACTTTGACCAGAGTGAGAGGGACATGGGTAACAGGTGATTGGCAAAATCTCCAGCCTCATTCTCTTTTTGAAGTCATAATTCATTTTGAAAGGGAAATATTTTGCCATCCCTTCATTGTTGCTGGATTTAAACCAGGAAACTTCATCCATCTCGAGCACTGTAGCAGTACCATTTCCGAATGATTTCAGTAGTTCAAGAAGCTTGGTCTTCAGCTCTCAATATATATTTTAAATAAGCCTTTAAGATCATTAAACTTTTCCCTGCAGTGTATCAATGCACAACAAGCAACACTCTTGGGCTTCTATGTCCATTGCTATTTCCGTCCAGTGCTTCTCATTCATATGCCTCTGGAATCCCTGCCCTGAGGGTAAATACTTCTCTCCAATATTTCAACTTTTGATGGAAGTTTGCCTCCATATAACTCCTTTATGCCTGCCTTCAAGAATTATCTGCCTTTCTTCTCTCTCTGATGAAACAGATTCCCTTTTATTATTCTCAGCACTTATCCAATCTATCTCTGCTTTAAGAGTTGCAGGCTGATTTACGGTAATGTTTGACACAAACATTTCCAGGGCTCTTGCTGATGCATACAGCAAATGAATAGCTTGGGTAGTGCTAGTTGCATACAGTAATTATTTAAACAGCATCCCACACTAATTTGAAACGCTGTTCACTTCCCAATGTAACTCCACAGGTTGATCAAGTGCTGTGATCTACGTGATTATATCTAGCAGTTGACAAATGTAAATTCAATGCTGATCCCTGCAGCTTAAGAAAGGATATATATTTTCAGCTCTCCAGTTTCCCAGGCTTCCTGACGATAAGATGAAAAAAAAAATCAAGGTGCAACAATGAAGCCTTAGAGCACACTGCAGCCTTCAAACCACCTGCTGTGAAAAAACTTCATTGAAAGAAGGACAGAAAGATTACCACAGGACTTTGGAGGAGATTGCACATCAGATAATGGTGTGATGCCATACTCGCCCACGCTTAAGTCTGGGAGAGAGTGGTCCAATAACAATGACCACTTGAGGTGGCAATACAGGCAGGTGAGCAGAAGAGAAGGAACCAATGCACGACATGTCTCCAAAAACAATAGGCATTGACTGAGGCAGAGCTTACTATCTAACTGAACATATATAACCAGATAATACAGTGTTTCTCGGATCATGGTTAACAAACATGCACATAAAATACGTAGCACATATTATTTACATGTACACAAAAGATATTTAAAGCAATTGTTCCCAAATTTTTTCAGGCTGCTGCCCCTTTGGACTCCAGGCCACATCCCGAGCACCCCCTCCCCCACCCATACAACAGCGCTAGTGGGGGTGGGGTTAGTGGGAGTGCCGAGAGTAGGGTTAGTGGGAGCGCCAAGAGTGGGGTTAGTGGCAAGATTGAGAGGGTGTGGTGTGAGTGCTGAGGGGGGGGGGGTTAGTGGTGGCGCTGAGAGGGGGGTTAGTGGCAGCACTGGGGGTGTTGGTGGCAGTGCTGAGAGAGAGTTAGCGGCGGTGCTGAGAGGGCGATTAGTGGCACTGCTGAGATGAGGGGTTAGTGGTGTCGCTGAGAGGGGGGTTAGTGGTGGGGTTGAGGGGGTGGTGGGAGTGCTGGGGGGTTAGTCCACGCTGCTGAAGATCCAGCTGCACTGGGTGGGTCACGTCTCCAGAATGGAGGACCATCGCCTTCCCAAGATCGTGTTATATGGCGAGCTCTCCACTGGACACCGTGACAGAGGTGCACCAAAGAAAAGGTACAAGGACTGCCTAAAGAAATCTCTTGGTGCCTGCCACATTGACCACTGCCAGTGGGCTGATATCGCCTCAAACCGTGCATCTTGGCGCCTCACAGTTCGGCGGGCAGCAACCTCCTTTGAAGAAGACCGCAGAGCCCACCTCACTGACAAAAGGCAAAGGAGGAAAAACCCAACACCCAACCCCAACCAACCAATTTTCCCCTGCAACCGCTGCAACCGTGTCTGCCTGTCCCGCATCGGACTTGTCAGCCACAAACGAGCCTGCAGCTGACGTGGACATTTACCCCCTCCATAAATCTTCATCCGTGAAGCCAAGCCAAAGAAAGAAAAGAAGAAAGAGGGTTATAGAGGTTGCGCTGAGCCGGGGGGTTAGTGGGGTCGCTGAGAGGGGCGTGGCTGCAGCGCTGAGATGGGCCTCGTGACACCAGTACTACATGGTGGCCACCAAGATCAGTTCTCGCAAGAATGCCTTGTCAGTGTTTATTTTGCTCACTGCTGCCACCAATTTCACCCCCCACCCCATCATCCCACCCTGAGTCTGTCCAGAAAATTTCTGTGCTGGCTTCATCATTAAACTTTGCAGCAAACTGAATAATAAAAAGAGTGAAGGTTTGAAATGCTCCTGTTCTCTTACAACCCCCTTGGATCATTCCACCACCCATGGGGGTGGTGGGGAGGGGGGTGTGGCAGCACCCACTTTGGGAATCACTAATATAAGGTACATGTATGTAAATATTTTGGAATAATTTACTCAGTTACAGATATCATTTAACGACCTCACAGCCTGTTGAAGAAGCTATCCCATCCTGGCAATTTTGATTTTAATGCTCCTGCACCTCCTTCCTAATGGTTGTGTGAATGATATGATGTGTTGGATGGAAAGGATCTTCAATAATTTTTCTGGGAGCTGAGCTTGATGTGTTGAACCATAACAAACCTCTGGAAGACATGTTTCTTGCTTGAATTGGTAGCCATTTAGTTTTTTTAACAGCTGTAAATTTGTCAATAGTCTTCATTCCTTTCTTTTTTTGCCATGGGAGACTTTTGAAGGACCTTCAGTCAACTTTGTAGAAGTGGCACTGATGGCTTCCTTGCATTTTTCTTTTAATGATATGACATTGGCCTGTGTTTGCAATGGCCCATAGAAATAAAGTATTGGGGTTTGAATCTTATACAGGCGTGAAGGTTTATTGTGAGCACATACAACAAGCTGAACAGGTAAATAGCAGTTTTATCACCTCAGCATTCTCTAGCACATTCATAGGGAATGGTTCATGAATGGTATGTGTCAGAACCCTATTGAGGTACATCACTGCTTCCAATCAATGGAAGCTCACAAACTCTTTAGAGCAACCAACACACTTAATGGTTAGATGGTACAAATAAGACTGCTAACTCAACCAATAATTCCCGCAAGAAAGAAAAAAAGTAGGAATTAATAAACAGCGCCAGTGATCAGGACCAGGGTTTGAAACTGTCTGTAAGGATTTTCAACATTTTTCCAGTGTCTGCTCCGGTTTCCTCCCACACTTCAAAATGTACTGGGCGTAGAGGTCAATCGAGTGTTATTGGGCGGCACAGGCTTGTGGGCCAGAAAGACCTGTTAGCGTGCTGTATGTCTAAATTTAAAGCCAATCAACAGTGATGAAGATTTAGAACACATCAACACACCAGTTTCACAAAAGCCATGGTACCTCCAGACAAATTACTGAGGAAGAATTGAAGATTTGCTTCAGCTGTCTTGACATTTTTCGAGGCTCCTTTCAGGAACTATTGAATGCTTTAACTCGACTAAGCTCTGGAATAGGCAACAACATAAACATGTTGATGCACAATCAATTACACAAAGACTGAAGTTATTGGAACTGAAGGCTTTTATTTTCAAGAGATGGACAGCATCCCTTGTTTAGCTGGCTCACACTGACCCAGACTCGATCTGGGGCAGGCTTGTGGCATGACAGCTTTTATGGGGGGAAAAGGGGAGGAGTCATGAGATGGCCAGTGAGAGCAGGGTCAAACATAAAAGGTCATGTCATTTACATGCAATAATGGTATCACCACATATGTGAAAAGTATTGTAATTAGTGAATAAGTCCAAGGAGAAGCAGAGAGAAAGAGGGAGGGGGAAAGTGATAACCTAATATGTCTCTAGTTACTTGTAAAAACTCAATGCCAGTGAAACTCATTAAGTCACACAGTGTACTTTATGCAGTAAAGATACATAACCAAAGTTTTGGACCCTGAGCCCTTCAAGGATTGATAAAAATGTAGGCAGACACCTGAATTAAATGGCTGGGGTAGGGGAATGGTGTGGAGCATAGACTCAGGCATCCATCATGTGTGGACATGGGAAGGAGAGCATGAGGCAAGATATTGAGAGAACCAGGGAGGGAGGAGGATTTAGAGAGCTGTGGAGGCCAGAGGATGGAGGTGAATGGTGGGGGAGGTTAAAGGGCTTGGTTGTCAAGCTGGGGAAGACAGAGGGGAGAGCTGGCAGCCAGGAGAAGTCAGAGGAGTGATAGGATAGGTCATCAAGAGGTTTCAAGGGCCAGGGGAGCAGGAAGAAAAGGGAATCCAAAGGAGTAAATGGGGAGTGAGCAAGGAGAGGCATGAGAGGACAGGGAAAATCAAAGAGTAGTGGAGAAGGGAGGGGGAAATGGGGGAATGGCCCACAAGATCTAGCAGCAGAGGAATCCAAGATGTCAGCTCCACAAAACCCTAGGATGACACGGAAACAAGTGAGGGAGTCAGCACGGATGCCAGAACAGATGTGGTCAGGACTGGGCCAGACACCCTCATCAACAGCAGCTTCAGGAGCTCCACCACATGGGTTGCTGGCACGGAGAAAGAGGCAGAGGCATCGGGAGCAACAGTGTTCTTTACATAGCAAAGATAGGTATATAACTGATGTTTTGGAACTGAACCCTTAATCAAGGTACAATCACTATGTAGGCAGGCACCTGAAAAAAAATGGAGGGGGACGGGGTAGTGGGACAAGCACAGGCCCATAGGCACAAGGTTGTAGGTGGACATAAGAGGGCAAGTACAATAGGATGGTTGTTGGGTAAACCAGGGAGAGCAGGAGGTGGTGAACAGGGGAGGCTAGAGGAGTGAGGTGGAGGGATGAAGAGGCCAGAGGGAGGGAGATAGTAGAATCTTTGGCTTGGCTTCGCGGACGAAGATTTATGGAGGGGGTAAAAAGTCCACGTCAGCTGCAGGCTCGTTTGTGGCTGACCAGTCCGATGCGGGACAGGCAGACACGATTGCAGCGGTTGCAAGGGAAAATTGGTTGGTTGGGGTTGGGTGTTGGGTTTTTCCTCCTTTGCCTTTTGTCAGTGAGGTGGGCTCTGCGGTCTTCTTCAAAGGAGGCTGCTGCCCGCCAAACTGTGAGGCGCCAAGATGCACGGTTTGAGGCGTTATCAGCCCACTGGCGGTGGTCAATGTGGCAGGCACTAAGAGATTTCTTTAGGCAGTCCTTGTACCTTTTCTTTGGTGCACCTCTGTCACGGTGGCCAGTGGAGAGCTCGCCATATAATACGATCTTGGGAAGGCGATGGTCCTCCATTCTGGAGACGTGACCCATCCAGCGCAGCTGGATCTTCAGCAGCGTGGACTCGATGCTGTCGACCTCTGCCATCTCGAGTACCTCGTCGTTAGGGGTGTGAGCGCTCCAATGGATGTTGAGGATGGAGCGGAGACAACGCTGGTGGAAGCGTTCTAGGAGCCGTAGGTGGTGCCGGTAGAGGACCCATGATTCGGAGCCGAACAGGAGTGTGGGTATGACAACGGCTCTGTATACGCTTATCTTTGTGAGGTTTTTCAGTTGGTTGTTTTTCCAGACTCTTTTGTGTAGTCTTCCAAAGGCGCTATTTGCCTTGGCGAGTCTGTTGTCTATCTCATTGTCGATCCTTGCATCTGATGAAATGGTGCAGCCGAGATAGGTAAACTGGTTGACCGTTTTGAGTTTTGTGTGCCCGATGGAGATGTGGGGGGGCTGGTAGTCATGGTGGGGAGCTGGCTGATGGAGGACCTCAGTTTTCTTCAGGCTGACTTCCAGGCCAAACATTTTGGCAGTTTCCGCAAAGCAGGACGTCAAGCGCTGAAGAGCTGGCTCTGAATGGGCAACTAAAGCGGCATCATCTGCAAAGAGTAGTTCACGGACAAGTTTCTCTTGTGTCTTGGTGTGAGCTTGCAGGCGCCTCAGATTGAAGAGACTGCCATCCGTGCGGTACCGGATGTAAACAGCGTCTTCATTGTTGGGGTCTTTCATGGCTTGGTTCAGCATCATGCTGAAGAAGATTGAAAAGAGGGTTGGTGCGAGAACACAGCCTTGCTTCACGCCATTGTTAATGGAGAAGGGTTCAGAGAGCTCATTGCTGTATCTGACCCGACCTTGTTGGTTTTCGTGCAGTTGGATAATCATGTTGAGGAACTTTGGGGGACATCCGATGCGCTCTAGTATTTGCCAAAGCTCTTTCCTGCTCACGGTGTCGAAGGCTTTGGTGAGGTCAACAAAGGTGATGTAGAGTCCTTTGTTTTGTTCTCTGCACTTTTCTTGGAGCTGTCTGAGGGCAAAGACCATGTCAGTGGTTCCTCTGTTTGCGCGAAAGCCGCACTGTGATTCTGGGAGAATATTCTCAGCGACACTAGGTATTATTCTATTTAGTAGAATCCTAGCGAAGATTTTGCCTGCAATGGAGAGCAACGTGATTCCCCTGTAGTTTGAGCAGTCTGATTTCTCGCCTTTGTTTTTGTACAGGGTGATGATGGTGGCATCACGAAGATCCTGAGGCAGTTTACCTTGGTCCCAACAAAGCTTGAAAAACTCATGCAGTTTGGCATGCAGAGTTTTGCCGCCAGCCTTCCAGACTTCTGGGGGGATTCCATCCATACCTGCTGCTTTGCCACTTTTCAGTTGTTCGATTGCCTTATATGTCTCATCCAGGGTGGGAACCTCATCCAGCTCTAGCCTTAGGGGCTGTTGAGGGAGCTGGAGCAGGGCGGAATCTTGGACTGAGCGGTTGGTACTGAAAAGAGATTGGAAGTGTCAGGTGTGAATGAAAATGCAACTGACTCATCTGTTCACAGCTGGGCGATTGAAATAGACTTTATTCAGGACTGTGAGACATTAATGCTGATGATCAGCTCGTCTACCTCCAGTGCTTTAATGCTCTGTGACTGCAGTGGGAGTTTACTTAATGAGAGAATGTTCATCAGATTGGGTCTCTATCCACTGGATGTTCAGAAGAAACAGTGATGTTATTGAAACATATTTTCCTTCATACAGGGACTTGGAACAAGATGACTTAGTCTCAGTAAGAAGTGAAGAATTTTTTTTCCCTTAAAGAGGCAATAATTTTGAAATTATTCATTTTATGTTTTTAGACATTCAGCAAGGTAGCATTTCGGCCCACAGGTCCATGCCACCCAACTTACACCCGATTAACATACAACCCACGATATGTTTCAAATGGAGTGAGGAAACCGGAGTCCCTAGGGAAAACACATGCATTCATGGGTAAAACGCACAAACTCCTTACAGACATTGTGGGATTCGAACCCCAGTCCCAGTCACTTGCGTGACTGGCGTCGTGTTAACCGTAACACCAACTGTGATGCCCCTAAGAGTTCTGAAGAGAGAAATATTTTCAAGGCTGAGACAGGATTTTTGGTCTACGGGAGATTCAACTGTTAGAAGGAAGAGCTGAGACTAGGATTAGTTTGGCTAGCATCATATTTAATGGTTAAATGCCTCAAAGGGCCATATGGCCCAATCTTGTTCATATTCCACATTACTCACAATTGCACAGCCTTGTCCATTAAACTTCACTTGACTTCTGAATTCTGAAACTTTTAACCTAATAAGGGAGTCAAGTGGCTGAATTAACCAGATTCAAAATGTTTAATATACATAATCACAGATGGGTTGCAATTAGCTTTTACGCTGAGTTGCCACTCAATCACACTATTCACAGTTCACGTTTGTAATTTTATTTTTCACTCTTTTCTTTCTTCTCCAGGGCCTAGTGAGGTCTTTACATAGTTATGCTCTTAATTCCATGGCAACCAAATAGTAGAGATATTATGTGAAATTGTTGACTGTGGACAAATAAGTTGAGGTATTTCAATTCCCTGGTAGTTAAAGGGCACGGATGGTATTTATTTTCCTTTATTATCTTAGATAATGTTTTATGCCCACATTGTAAATTGCTTCAGAAACTGCACGCTAGACATTTGATTTCTCATTTGTCACAATGATTAATTCTAACATAACGAATAATTCTGCATAAACCACATAAAACAGTGAATTAATATGTAAAACAACATAGAGCTGAGATAAAATGAATATACATCATTGTGGAAAATGGAATTATTTGTTAGGCTGCAATTAATTTACAATTATAAATGGTAGATTCCAGAAAATAAACATTAAAATAAGCACTTTTTAAATATCATTTTACAGTACTTCTGTCTATCCTGTCCACTGCATGTGTTCTACTTGAGTACAATGTTTATCCCCAACTTCTTCTGTGCCTCATCTCTGATCTGACCCCATGCTCTTGCCAATCTAGTTTAAACCTTCCCAAGAAATACTAGCAAATATCCTTGACAAACAATTGGCCCCATTTTACTTCAGTTGAACCCGATCCTGTTGTACGTTTCACTTGATCACCAGAAGAAATCGCAATGATCCATCTGGAATCCTTGTCCTCTGGACCAGCTCCTCGATCACACATTTATCTGTCCCCACCTTTCAATTCCTAACCTGAGTAGCACATGGTTTTGAGAGAAATACTGAGATTACTACGCTCGAGCTCTTGCTTTTTAGTCTCCTTCTGCCCTACCAAAATTCACAAGTAAGAAACACCATTGAGAGAACAGCTCTGATAAGCAGCAATTCCAGCACCTTCGTCCATCACCCCTTTTACACAATACAAAAAAAAGCACTCAAAACCATTGTGGACTTGGGTAAAAGTCAGACGAGGAAAGGTTAGAAGAAAATAAATATAAGCATGCAGACCATATAACTTTAGCTTGAGTAGCCTGAGACCATTCTCATTGGATTTATAAAGGTGATGTGGATTTTATGGAGAGATGGAATATTATAAAAGGAACAACTTTTATAATATTCCACATTATAAAATGGAATATTATTTTTTTTAGCAGCATGTTTTCTGTAGTGGCAAATGAGAAGTGGGGGTCTTAGACGCATGATTCAGGGGATTTAAGACAGAGAAATTGCTTCTCACCGTGTATCTGTGGAATTTTCTGTCCAATTAAGTCGTGGAGTTCACTTCCTTGAATGTATTTCAGACACAGGTAGATAGATTTTTGAAGAATTAACTGTTATGATGACCATGTTGCTAAGTGTAGCCAAGTCCATGGCCAGATTAATTCTCGAATGGCGGGATAGAATTGACAGGCTAGATATGGACTACCACAGCTCCTGTTTCTTCTGTTCTTATGTTTAAATTTTACATGTAGCATGGTAACAGGCCACTTGGCCCATAAGCTTGTGCCACTCAATTAAACTCAATTTACCTACAACCCCCGGTATATTTTGAAAAGTGGGAGGAAACCAGAGCCCTGGGGAAACCCATACAGACACAGGGAGAATGTACATTACAGGCAGCGCGGGATTCAAACCCCACTCTCAATTGTTGGCACTGTATCAGCGTGTACTAACCGAGCCACCCTTATAAAAAGCAAAGAAAATTTCACCTGGCATCTGATTTCTCAGCACCTTCATTTGTTTAAATGGCAGCTCTCAACTTGCACCAGTTTTCACCTGGCATAGGTTCCACAAGCAAATAAAGCAACTTATAAATGAGAAAATCTGTGAAGGACAACAAAGCCAACAAGAATGAGGTGGATGTGAAACAAGGGTGACATTGCAAAATGTCAGGAAATCCTTGCTAAGGATTGCAAAATACCAGGAAAATCTGTGACACAGTTGTGAGCTCTCCTGTGTGAAGAATTTGGACACTAAGTCCAGAGACTGTACAACAGGCTTCAATCACCTTAAACTGTTCCTTTCTGGCTCCATGTGCCTGACTGACTCATAAAGGGGCCAGCTTGAGTCTTTATATGGGTGGGTTGACAGCTGGCAGGTGGGCCCATCCTCCCAGGTTGCCTACCTGCAGGTACAGTGATTACCCCCTGCAGTAGGCTGGTAGCAGTGTGGCCAGTGTAATGGTTGTTTCACCACATTCACCCCCTTTAAAATGAGTGTTCTTGGTACCAAGTAGTCCAAAAGCATATTTACAAATTCAGGTGGTCCAGTGGTTGTCCTTTCTGCTGGACCATCGCAGGATAGGATCCTAGTCAATGGCTGGCGGAAGCAGGGCAGCCTGAAGGATGACTGGGTCCAGTGTGGTTGGAGTGGCCAGTGGCAAGAGCAGAATGGTGTCTGACAGAGTGGGGGTGTCTACTAATGTGGAGGTGTAAGTGTGGGGTGCATCCAAGAGGAGTGGGGCTCGGTGGAGAGAGGATGTTGGCCTCAGGGGGATCCTGGATGGGACAGGGGTGCCCAGGGTTGCCCTGCTGGTGCCCAGTCCCTGATTGAGATGGTGTCCTCACCTCCATTAGGGTAGCTGACCTTAGCAAAATTTGGGTTCACATGAAGAAGGTCCACCTGCTCGACCAGGGTCTAATGATCGCGGAGACATCAGCCTCACTGGCAGGGAGATGCCATTTGCTGATTTCCTAGGAAAGGAGAAAAGGCATTTGTGAGGTGCCTGATTGGTAGCCGTGCACAAGATTGACCATATGGCATAGAGTGCCTCAGGGAGAGCCTCTTGCCAATAGTTGATGGACCAGCCTTTTGACCTCAGGGCCAGAAGGACTGCTTTTCAGACTACCCCATTTTCATTCTCCACCTACCCATTGCCCCTGGGGTTGTAGCTAGTTGAGCAACTAGACATGATGCCTCGCACTGCCAGTTACTGGTGCAGCTCCTCACTCATGAAGCTGAGTGGGACAGGGCATCAGGGAAGTCATTGAGCTTCCCTGGCCTATACTGGATGTCATAGCTGAAAATGGCCAGTTTTTGATCTTGCTTCTGTGGGTGGTGCTGAACATGAAAGCCACTGCACTCTAATCTGTGAGAAGGGTGAACCTTCTGTCTGCCAGGTAGTGGCACTAGTGGCGGACTGCTTCCACAATCACCTGGGCCTCCTTTTCGATGGTGAAGTGCCAGAGATTTGAGGAATGGAGGGACCTGGAGAAAAAGACCACAGGATTGCCCCCTTGGTTGAGGGGTAACGAGGACAACATCAGAGGCATCGCACTCCACCTGGAATGAGGTGGCCTCATCCACAGCATGCATCGTGGTGTTGGTGATGTCCTGTCTGATTCAGGCGAAGGCCACTTGCACCTCGGCGGGAAGGTAAAATATGGTGGCTTGGGCCTGTGGGTAGACCTTGTCTGAGAATTGTGGGACCCACTGAAAGTAGTAAGGGAAGAGCCCTAGGCATCTACGGAGGGCCTTGAATGTGTGAGGGAGGGGCAGTTGCAACAGCGGAGGGGCAGTTGCAACAGGGGACGGGTGCGTTTGGAATCAGGACTGATTATACCTTGTTCCATGATGTACCCCAGGATGGTGAGATGGGCGGTGCTGAACGTTCACTTCTCCCTGTTATAGGTGAAGTTTAATGCCTCTCCGGGTTGGCATTGCGGTCCTGCTCATCATATGCGCAGATGGTGACATTGTCCAGGTATGGGAAGGTCGCTCTTAAGTTGTACCCATCTACCATATGGTCCATCTCCTGCGGAGACTCCATTTGTAACCCCAAACAGGATCTGGAAGAACTGGTAAAGCCATCCGTTTTTCTCAAAGCTGGTATCATGGGTATGGATGAGGTAGGCCAACTTCAGGTCAATCATGGAGAAAACCATGTACTGGGCTATCTCATTGACCATGTCAGTGATGCAGGACAATGGGTAGGCATCCAGCTGGGGTGTACTGGTTGATGGTCTGACTATAGTAAATGGCCATCTTCAGTTTACTGTCCTCATTTACAGTAAGGACCTGGGCTCTCCAGGGGCTGATGCTGGGCTCTATAACTCTTTCTGGCAAAGGCCATCGCACCTCTACCTTGATAAAGACCCTGTCGGATGCACAGTAGTACCTGCTCTTGGCCGCTATGGGCTTGCAGTCCAGTGATTGGTAGTTGCAAATGCATGTTGGGGGTACCCATATGGTGGAGAGACTGCAGGTGGACTAGGGGTGGTCGCTGGACTTTATTCTGCAGATGATGAGAGGGGTGAGTGCACCATCAAAGACTTTGAGGTTGTGGAGGTGACACTGGGAATTCTAATCCCAGGATAACCGGGGCACAGACTTGGGCATCACCATCAAATTCATTGAGGAGCAGGCCAGTGCTGTGATGGAGTTGTCCTGGGACATGAAGGCAATGGCGAAGTTTGGTGGGTATACTTTGAGTGCCAGCATACAGACTATGTTCAGGTGCACAAAGGTTTCAGTACTACCATTATATAGGTATTTTATTACCTTCATGTTGACAGTGATGTCCATCATCGAGAGTCCGAGTCAGTGGGGGATGTTCTCCATTAGTGTGGTGGAAGCTAGGACCACCTTGGGGTCCGAGTCACTGCTCCCAGGCAGCTGCAGCAAGTAGTGGTTTGTGGATGTCATACGCATATCTGTTGACCGTGTTGTTTAGTCGGCAAGATGGGTGAGTTGGATGGCATGCAGGGGATGCAGATGATGTTGGTGTGGTCAGGCAACCCAGTTGGAGGTGATGTCATTGGTGCAGGTGGAAGTAACGAGTTCAGTGCGAGTTGTAGTGATGTCATAGGTGCAGGCAGAAGTTGGCCGATGAAGGATGGACATGTCCATAGTGAGCACGTGGGGGCCACATGGTTTGATGGCTGGGCTGGAAGTGACATCATCAGTACAAGTAGAAGTGACAAGTGGAGTAATGGCGCTGCCTGGTATTCATTCATGGAGGGCGCCCAGAGGGTCAAGAGGAGCTCCTGGTTGGTTGCAGAGGACTACAGCACTCCCCATAAGTTTGGAGAGGCAGACTTTAGTGAAGTGGCCCTTCTTGCTGCATTGAGAGCAATGCAAGTTCCTCAAAGAGCAGTTCTTCCTGGAGCACCTGTCCAACCCACAACGGGATCTGCAGTACTTACAGTGGCTGACTGCATCTCTTCCACGTAGGGCCCCTTCGCGACTGCTGTCATCGGTGTTGGCCAGGCTGAAGGGTGGGCTGCAGTTCCTAGGGAGTTGACCACCTCAATGATCCTGGTAAGGGAGGCATTATTCTCCTCCAACAGTCTCTGTCGAATCACCCTTGACCGCAGCCATCATGCACACATCTCGGATGAGTCATTCCACTTCCCCAGGTAAGCATCTACCATCATCTGGCTGCTGTGCCCTGATGCTGAGCAGGTACCGGACGTAGAGTATTTTTGTCATGGGCCAGTACATGCCTTCCAGGATGGCCATTGCTGGTTTGAAATTCGTGCAGTCTCGAATAGCCTGGACGCATGTGGGCCCAGTTTGATGCATGATACGATGAGTTTTTTTTTCTGGTTTGTATTTATGGCCTCAGTCTGTGTGTGGATGATCACCTCAATCGCATGCTTCAAGATTTCGAAGTATGCTGGAGCGTACAGGTGCTGAGGGTTGATATCCAGTTTCTCAATGGTCCTTTAATTTTTAGCTGATTAAATTGTGAGCACTGCTGTGTGAAGAATTCGAACACAAAGTTCACAGACTGTACAACAGGTTTTATTCAGCTTAAACCTGTACACACCAGGGGTTTGTACCTCCTGGCTCAACATGCCCAAATGACTCACAATGGGGTTGGCTTGAGTCTTTATACAGGCAGGTGATTGACAGCAGGCATGTGGTGCCATCCTCCCAGGTGGCCTATCTGCAGGTGCAGGGGTTTCCCTCTGCAGTAGGTCGGTAGGAGTGTGGCCAATATAGTAGTTATATCACCACAGCTGTGATTGTAGAGCAATATGCAAAAGCGCATGAGAAACTCAGCAAATAATGCAACACCAATAGGAAGCAGACAATAACCAACGTTTCTGGCCTAAACTGTATATGTTGCGTGATCTGCTGAGTTTCTTTCACACTTTTATATCTTGTTAGATGATTTTCCCCATCATATTCAATACATGCCAACAATTTTTTCAAACAAAATCAAGGCAGTCTTCAAGAGAAATCTTTTGATGTCTAGGTTTCCAGTGAAACTTTGATTTGAAATGTACCACCAGGAGAACCAACATGAAAGAATGAAGTTTTCTGACAGGATGGCTTTTTAAATCGGTTTCTATACAACAAATCTCCCTAGACATTCATAAAACATTCTGAGTATTAAGCTACCAAGGAGATTTGAGAGAATTATAAATGGATGAGATAATTGAGGGAGCTTTGCTGAGTACTGGAACCAGTGTTGTTCCCCTAATGCAAAGATTCAAAGCAAATCCTAATGCTCTGCCAGTCATTACATAGGATCTGCAAGGCTTAAATAATTGAGAAGCAACTTAGAAAGATCAGATAGATACAGAAGTAAATTAAAATGTATTGGAAAGCACATTAAGATTTAAATATGAAATTGTAGGCCAGCTGACATCTTTAGATTTGGGTATTAACCGGGGCTGGTGGGGTGGGGGGGGCGTTGGGTGGGGTGGATTTCATGATCGAATCTCCAATATATTTGATCATTCATGTCCAGTAGCTTTAGTGTTCTTTATTTCTTTTTAAAATATTTTTATTGACTTTAATAGATAAAATCCTAGTCAAGCAAGTGCTAAATAGGAATGAATTATGATGGGTTGAATAAGGGTGGAGTAAGAATGGAATGTGAGGAAGGGTTAAGCAAGTATAATAGAATAGAGGTCTGATAGCAAGTAGATAGATTTAGCAAGTCCTGGGGGTTGAGATTTATGAATAAGAACAAAGACATGACACTTCCAGGTAAATAAGTTTACAGAAAGGTACATAAACTGCACATAGGCAGAATTACCTAATGCTAAACCAATCCAGGAGGCAGAAGAATGTTAAGGGGGGAGGTACCTCTGTACTGAAATAGAATGTATAAAAAGTTGGGTAAGCCCCAGTATGTGTGTGTATTCCCAGGGTAAGGGGAAGCACCCAACTTTGCACTATTGTAAAATAAATGTTCTTTGTTCTCAATTTTTGTCTCGAGTGAAATCTGTGAAGCCACCTTTACTTCTCACACATATGACATGTAAGTTGTAAATCAGAAGCATATCTAGAGTTTTTACTTAACCCATCACCTTCAAAACTTCAAATTCTTTAATTATATTGAGTTAACAGTTACTCCATTCTCATAAAATATCAAAAAAATTGTATTGAATAAAAAATAAGACAAAATTAAAATTCTCATATATAAAAAGGTATTTTTGCCTTATTCTGTGATATGATCTATAATATTCTAAACTTAAACCCACCTTATCTAATTATTTCTACTAACAAAAAAAGGAAAAAGAAAAAAAAAAGAAAAAACCCGACTATATTAATCCTTTCCTCTAAACAAAGTTAACGTGTATAAATTTAAAAGATATTGATCAAATAATGACTTCCAGATACCAGACAAGGAGCATCTGTACCTTTTAAATCTTCAAGTTGCGATAACATCTTATCCAATTCAAACTTTACATCTTTCTCATTGTATCTAATTTTTTTTTCCATACTTAAATAAAACATGATATCATGTAACCAATGGATATGAGTAGGTGAAGAATTATCTTTCCATTTCATTAGAATTGCTTGTCTAGCTATCAGTGAGGTAAAGGATATGTCCTCTTCTTGGAAAAAAAAAACAAATAAAGCTATTAAAAGGCATGATTCTAATTTGAAATTAAGAATCATTGATAAAGTTTGGAAAATATTTTTTTTCTAAATTAAGACACTGCCTGTCGATATGAATCAATGAAGCTTCAAAGATTTTATACATAGATGAGTTTGTAGAGAAATGCAATTCCATTTTTACCCAAGAAGGGCAGTCCAGTAATTAAAAAAATATATAACTATAAGACTAGGTTACATATATTAACTGCCCAATAATAAAATCTAAAATTTGGTAGTGATAATCCCCTATAGCTTTCCATCTTTTGAAGATGAATGTTATTTATACGAGATTCCTTTCCTTACCACATATATTATGAAACATACAAATTCAATGAATGAAAGAAGGATTTAGGAATGAAAATCGGTAAAGCTTGAAAAAGATACAGTAATTTAGGTAAAATGTTCATTTTAATCGAGTTGATATGTCCAATCATTGTAATGGATAAAGGTAACCATCGCAATAATAATACTTTTGTCTGATTAAATAATACTGAAAAAAATTATTTCAATAGGTTTTTATAACTCCTAGTAATTGTAATTTCAGATATCTAAATTGGTCTTTCACTAATTTTAAAGAAACACTATCAGTGCTTCTCTCTCTCTCTCTCTCTCTCTCTCTCTCTCTCTCTCTCTCTCTCTCTCTCTCTCTCTCTCTCTCTCTCTCTCTCTCTCTCTCTCTCCTCCCTGCCCATCCCCTCCTTCACTATTGGAATATCATGAAAAAAGACCCATTTTGGGGTAATAGTTCACTCTTATGCAGATTTAATTTATAACCTGAGAAATGACTAAATTGGGAAAATGTGGTTAATACATTTGGTATAGAAACCTCAGGATTTGAAATAAAGAGCCAACTATCATCCACATCAAGGGAAACTTTATGCTCAATTCCATCTCTGCTCTCATGAGGAGCAACTGCTTGGGGTTCCAATAGCAGGTTGAAGAGCAAAAGACTTAAGGGGCAACCTTGCCGAGTTCCCCTATAAAGCCTAAAAAGTTTTGATTGTTGTGGATTGGAATGAATTGAAACCATAGAGTGCATTCTATGGAGTGGAGGGTAAATATAAGATATTCAATAATCAATGTAAGTTATAATAGGAACAATTATTTTTAATGAAACCAGTTTGGTCTGTATCAATAATTAATGGTAAACTATTCTCTAATCTATGGGCAAGAACTTTAAATAAAATCTTCATATCTACATTAAGTCAGAAAATAGGTCTATAAGATGCATATTCTTATAAAGGTTCTTCCCTTTATTTTCAAAATGAGATATTTAAAAGATGATGGGTCATCAAGCACAGAGCTTAAATGAGGTTCAAGCCAATCTCCAATATCTTTGCTCATTCAAGTCCATTTGTTTTAATATTCTTATGTTACAGCTTTATTGAGTTGGAGAGTCATACAGGGTAGAAACAGTCAGTGTACCTGAAACACAAACTCCCTTTCTCACTCTACAGATGCTGGTAAATGAATCTGGCGGTTTAAAATTTACTGAACATCTACAGGTTTAAAGCTATTAATTACTTTAATGTAAAATAAGCTGTCTAGAAATGAGGGATAATTTTGTCAGTCAGAAGTTTGAATATTATAATGTGGACAGTGAGATTTTAACACTGGAGCTGCATTCACAACCAACAGAGCCATATAACTATTGAATGCCATAAAGCACTAACAAAGCTAATGCCTCCAAAAAAGTAATCAAATATAATTTTAGTGTATTTTTCAAGTGTTTAATTACTGAATATCACGTTGATAACATAAGAAATAGGAGCAGGAGATCGGGCCTGTCGAGCCTGCTCTGGCATTCAATAAGATCATGGCGGATCTGATCATTGATTCAACTCCCCCTGCCTGCCCCATATCCCCAAATTCCTTTTATATGTAAAAATCTATCTAACTGAACCTTAAATAAGTTTAATGAAGTAGTCTCAACTGCTTCCCTGGGCAGAAAATCCCACAGATTCACTACTCTCTGGGGAAAAACAGTTTTTCCTCATCTCTGTCTTAAATCTACTCCTTTGAAACTTGAGGCTGTCTCCCCTCGTTCTGGTGTACATCTCTCTGAGACACAATTTCCATGAAACTGGGTCTGTCCTTGAGGAGGCATTTCAAGTAATTTATGTTTGTGACAGATTTAATAAATTTCACTTATTGTCTTCAGTTTTTGATTATTTGAATAGGAGAATTGAATTATTGCATATTAAGCAACACATTGGATTCCTCAGTTGACCACAGCTCTCTCTCTCTCTCTCTCTCTCTCTCTCTCTCTCTCTCTCTCTCTCTCTCTCTCTCTCTCTCTCTCTCTCTCTCTCTCTCTCTCTCTCTCTCCTCTCTCTCTCTCCTCTCTCTCTCTCTCTCTCTCTCTCTCTCCTCTCTCTCTCTCTCTCCTCTCTCTCTCTCTCTCTCTCTCTCTCTCTCTCTCTCTCTCTCTCTCTCTCTCTCTCTCCCTCCCCCCTCCCCTCCTTCACTATTAATGTTCTCTTGGAAAATTTACAGGCTTGACTAACTTTTGCTTTAATAGATCAATGCAAACTAACATTGTATCCATACCTTAATTCACATGTCATTTAGACAAAATAGCAAAAGATTAATCTTAAACTTGAACTTTTTTCTCAGAAAGAATTAGTTTGAATGACTGAATGCTAACAGTTCTTTTTGCAAGGTCTGTCCAATCACCATCTCGAAAATGGTGGAGGAATTTGGGACAATGTCTTCAAATGATTCTTTATAAATGATGTTTGTTGTGTTTGCAAACTAAGAGTAGGACATTAATAAATTATACAATCTCAAAGACCATCTGGCTTCATATATTTTTCTCTGTTGGTGAAAAATAATTAATTTGTCATTTAATCAGGTCTGTGAAACAGTTGGCCAAATCAATGAATCGGAAAATAAATGTCTCTTCTGCATAAAAAAGGACAAGAGAGTGAATTTTAATTGAATTGATCCTGGTTTTACTCTACCAGTTTTTTGTCTAACTTTGTGTCTCCTTAACTATGCCATCACAGCCCTAGTTGATTGGTAAAATCTTTTTTTTTAATTTTATTTAATTGCTTGCATCGTTACAGGAAATAATGAATAAAACATTAATCAAATATCCATAGCCAATGAAATACAAAAAAAACTTTTTATATTTTTTCTCCCCATCCCCCTCCCATCCAAAAGTAAGAAAATGAATGTAAAGAATGAAACACCTATCCTTTAATATACAATAGTATTAGCATAGACAATCATTAATTGTTATTAAAAATTGCTAATTAAGAGGAGTGGATAAGATAGAAGCGGTGGACAGAAAATTATCCATAAAATCCATATTTGGTTTCCAACTACTATAAAATTTTTCAAATTTGATTCCTTAAACTATACGTAATTTTTTCCAATGGTGTACAATTTTGCATTATACTGTCTATTTAATAACACTTCTCTATCGTCTTTCCATGATATCGCTATACATTTCTTTGCAGTTGCTATTGCAAAACTTTTTAAAAAAATTCTTGGTATTTGTCCAATTTCAATTTTATATCCTTTTCATAAATATCTCTAAGTAAAAATATTCTTGAGTCCTTTGGTATCTTTATCTTCACAATTTGCCCCTAATAATAAACTTAGTTCATTCCAAAACCTTTCCACTTTTTCACAAGACCACACTGAATGCAAAAAAAAGTTCTTATTTCTTTCGCACATCGAAAACACTTAATTGAATAATTAGGCTTAAGTCCATTGAACTCATGTGGAGTATAATGCAATTGATGAAGAAAATTATATTGAACCAATTGATATCTAACATTTACTGTATTCATAACACTTTCATAACAAAATTTTTGACCCAATCTCCTCCTGAATTTGTATATTTAAATCTTTCTCCCATTGGACTTTTGATTTATATAAATCTTTTTTTCTTTACATTCTCTTATAATTTTATATACATATTAGTAATAAATTTCTTAACAACAAATATATCTGTTATTATATCTTCAAATTGGCTTTGTTTAGGGAGTCTCAAATCTGCTCCCAGTCTCTTTTTCAAATGCATTTTTAATTGATAATATGCAAAAATTGTATTATTATGTATATTATATTTATATTTTAATGAATCAAAAGCTGAGAAAAAAAAAAGATTCTAAGAAACAATCTCTGTAAACCTTTACTAGACCAATTATCAAATAAGAAATTATTCAAAGTAAAAAGAAATTGATTTTGTTTTAACAACATTTTTGGTAACTGATAATTTTTAATTCCTCTCGCAATATGAATTCTATTCTATATGTTTAAAATATATTTCAATATGAAAAAAATCTTTGGTTCCTTTAAACGACTCCCTATTCCATTTATACAAAATTAACTCTGGAATAGTTTTACCAATTTTATTCATTTCTATTTGAATCCAAGCTGGTTTTTCATCCCATTGATAACAGGAGGACAAAAACCTCAATTGAGCTGCCTTAAAATAATTCCTAAAATTTGGAAGAATTAGTCCACCCTGATCAAATTTCCACATTAATTTTTCTAAACCAATTCTTGACATCTTACCTTTCCAAAGAAATTCATGTATTATTTTGATTAGTAAATTCTTATCAGAATTTTACATTGATGTTATGCTTTGACATAAAAATCAAAGTAAGAATATGAATGGAAACAAAATGTAACATTGAAGCAAGTTCAATACATTTAAAGTATACAGTTTCCGTTTACTTGAAGCCATCCAATTATACAAGTGCAACGCGATGAAACAGCAATCTGTGGTCCTCGGTGACCTGCAGACACACAACCAGACATAGCACACGTAGAGAAAAATAATACACGAGCAGGACAAATATTTCACTTATACAAATAAACAAATAAATAAATATTGTTTCATGAATATGAGAGTCTCGGATGGTTAGGGCGAGCAGTTCCTGGTCGTTCAAGATTCTCACTGCCAGTGGAAGAAGGTGTTACACAGCCTGGTGGTTCTGGCTTTGATACTACTGTATCTTTTTTTTTTCCTGATGGGAGCAGCTGAAAGATACTGTTTGTGGAGTGGAAGGGATCCTTAATCCTTAATGTCCTCTTCAGACAATGATCCTGGTAGATCACATCAATGGGTGGGAGGGAGACTCCGTGATCCTCTATGGCACATTTATGGTGCTGTGGATTGGCTGCTGATCCATTCCTCTGCAGCAACCATAGCAATCACACCATGCTGGCCAGGACACTATAGAAGGTTGACAAGATTGTGGCAGGAAGCATTGGCAAATTAACTACCTCCTGGGACCCCAGGCTGAGCTTTAGTAAGGCTCCCCCTGACATTGCCCACTGCCCCACTCTCCATTGAATAGAATAAAGTGATGTTGTAATGTTAAATAACATATGAGGGTTCTCCAAAGTGGTCGATTTCAATCCCTGGGGGTCAATGGGACTATCCGAGCATTTGAAAAATGCCAGGGGGTCTGGCCACCCCTCCCTTCCGGACCCCTAGGTTTAAGCCTACTCAGCCTAATGGTTAATCTGCCACTGGCTGATAGCCTTGCCCGCTTCAATCTTCTCAGCAAGTGCAGTTGCTCTTGCCCCTTCCTGACAAGTGAGGAGATGTTGTGTGTTCATGATAGGTTACGAGTTAAGTGAACTCCAAGGAACTTGCTCCTCTCCATTACAGAGTTAATGATGTGTAGTGGAGGGTGGTTGTTCCTGACAAGTAAATGATATGGTTATCTTATCAAACAAGGCTTTAGAGTATGGGTCTTTATTCCTTAGAGCATAGAATATAGAACAATACAGCACAGTACAGGCCCTTTGGTTCTTGATGTTGTGCTGACCTATATATTCCTTCCTTAAAAAAAGGGCTAAACCCTCCCTACCCCATAACCCTCTATTTTTCTTTCATTCGTGTGTCCATCTAAGAGTTTTTTAAAAGCCCCAGTGTTTCAGCCTCCACCATCATTCCTGGCAAGGTACTCCAGGCACCCACAACTCTGCATTAAAAAAATTACCCCTGATGTCTCCCTTAAACTTCCCTCCCTTAACTTTGTGCAGATGTCCTCTGATGTTACTGATCTTGCCCTGAGAAACAGGTTCTGGCCATTCACCTGAGCAAGTTATGCCTCTCATAATCTTGTAGACCTCTATCAAGTCTCCTCTCATCCTTCTACACTCCAAAGAGAAAAGTCCCAGCTTTTCTAATTTTGCCTCATAAGACTTATTTCCCAATCTAGGCAACATCCTGGAACCCCTCTGCACCCTCTCTATAGCTTTCACATCCTTCCTTTAATGAGGTGACCAGAATTGAGCACAATAATCTAAGTATGATCTTACCAGAGATTTGTAGAGTTGCAACATGATCTCTCTTCTCCTGAATTAAATACCCCTATTAATGAATTCTAGCATCCCATAGGCCTTCTTAACTGTCCTAACAACCTGTGTGGTGACTTTGAGGGATGTATGGATTTAAATCACAAGGTCCCTCAGTTCATCCACACTCTTAAGAACCAATCATTAACCCTGTACTCAGCCTTCTGGTTTGATCTTTCAAAAAATATATCCCCTCAACTTATCTGCATTGAAATCCATCTGCCACTTTTCTGCCCAACTCTGCATCCAGTCCACATCCCCTTGTAACCTTTGACAACCTTCAGCTCCATCCACATTTCATCCAACCTTCATGTCTCCTGCAAACTTACTGACCCATCCTTCCACCTCTTCATCCAGATCATTTATAAAAAAATCACAAAGAGCAGGGGTCTCAGAACAGGTCCTTGCAACACTCCACTAGTCACTGAGCTCTAGTCAGAATACTTTCCTTCCACTACTACTCTCTGCTTTCTTCCTTCAAGCCTATTTTTTTTTATCTACACAGCCAAAATTCCACTGATCCCTTCTAATTAAAAGAATCAAGAGTGACCTTCATCAAAGATACAAGATTCTATGAGGATTTGACAGGATAGGTGTTGAGGTATTTTCACTAATTTTAGAGGTATTTACAAGGGGATATGTCCACAAAATAAAGGTCTGGTTATTTAATACTGAAATGCATGGGTGGTAAACCTTTAGATATATCTTCCCTTCTTGATGGAGGCCTGAATATCAGATTTATTTAAGAATGAAATTGATGAATATTTGAATGATTAATGAATTTATGGCTATATTCAACCTGCCAAGAAGAGTTTTGATGTGTATTGGAGGGTGGTCATTCCTAGTCATTCTGTAGTCCATAATCCTCTCCTATGTCTTCTCAATGTTGAGACTCAGTTTGTTACTCTTGCCCATTTCACAAGGTTTTCCACCTCTTCTCTGTAGTGCAATTCATCTTTGTTGCTGATGAGGCCAACTACTGATGTTTCATTTGAAAACATATGATACTGTTGGAGCTGGATCTGGTGATGCAATCGTGGGTCAGTAGTGTGAACACTATACAACTCTGAGATGTGCCAGTGCTCAGTGTAACAGTGCTTGATGTTCTGCTACCGGCCCGGACTAACTGTGGTTTTTCCATTAGGAAGTCCAGAATCTAGTTACAGAGAGTGGCATTGAATTCCCATGACAACAAATTCACCACCAGAGTCTGGGGAATGATCACATTAAACTCCGAGCTGGTTAATGAACAGCAGCCTGGCATATGAGGCGTCGTGTTCCAAGTGTGTCAGCACGGAGCGAAAGGACAAAGCTATAGCATCATTTGTGGAAAGGTTTCTTCAAGGGGTGAATTGAAATGAGTCCCATGTCTCTGGGAGATGTGCTTTGATGCATTCCATCACCAGATGCGCAGTGCATTTCATAATGCTTGAGGTCAGTTCTACAGGGCAGTAGTCATTGAGGCTTGTTATTGTCACCCTCTTGGGTACTGGGATGATGGTGACTGTCTTGAACCCTACGGGAACGATGGACTGCTGCAGAGAGGAGTTGAAGATGACCTCCATTTTGGAAGTCTTCACAGAAATTTTCAATTATATTCAGATCAATTATTTTGCTACTTCTAGTGCTCAGGAACTTTGCTTTAAAATATTTGAATGTTCTGGAATGGAAACATTTGGAAAAGTTTGAAGCTGGGCTGATCTTCTCATTTAATAGAATAATTTAAAAAATGTCTCAGGCCTTGAATTTCTTGTACACCCTGCACATGTTTTGATTTTTATTGATTTTATCTTAATCTCAAAACTGAAATCAATCAATTTAATTTACAACATGGTCAAATGTGAAAAAGGAAAAACAAAAGATCTCATTTAAAAATTAGAGCACTAGAAAAGTGCGAAACACATTATTTTATTTTGCAAATGAATATTGAATTTACAACACAAAGGCCAAACGTTTTTTTTAGAAAAATCAAAACAAAATATTTTTGTGCAACCTGGATTCCAGAAATATTCCTTAAACAATTATTTCACACTGACTGGGCTGGATGCTTTCCAAGAATTCACCTTTATGAAGGTCGTATATACGTCAGCCTCAGAACCTGAGAGTACTGAATTAATTTGTTTTATTATTTCAGAGATGCTGCACGGTATCCAGAGGCTTAGGGGCTTGTGAGATTGCATCAATGTTTTTTCTCTCAAACCCACCAGAGAAGGCATTGAGTTCATCTGGAAGCGAATGTAGCACAGTTAATGATACTATTTTGTTTTGCCTTCAGGGATGTGTGGTACGCAAACCTTGCCACTGCTGTCAAGCAAATGTTTGAGCTTCTAGCTTTATCCAGCATTTTCATTTTGTTACAGAGTTCTATGTTGTGTATTGGCCTATGTGTTGCATGGTTTTATGTTAAAAAGTGACAATTTGCCTTAGAGAGCCAAGGTGAGATGGACTGCTGAGTGAGTGAGAGACAGACTGAGCATGTGCTCAGTCTCTCAAATTGTGCAGAAAATGAAAAAAAAATCTGGACTTGGCTGTGGAGTGGAAGAAGGCCCAGAGCATGAGTTATGGTCTGGAGGACAATTTAGAATGTTGGGATTTCAAAAAGGATGAACATTCCAAAGGATCCAGACCAAGCCAGTTGTTCTTCTCTGAAAGCAACACAAGACAACTTTGAATTTTGTGCTCTCTCTCTCTTTCTCTCTCTCTCTCTCTCTCTCTCTCTCTCTCTCTCTCTCTCTCTCTCTCTCTCTCTCTCTCAAAGATCTTTTGGCTTCAGTTTACCAAACAAACTGAATTTTGTTTATGATCTTTGCTTCGGTTGAGATCGAAGTTTTGTGAATCTTGTGTGTTTTGTGTTTGTTTTGTGTCTAAGTTTTTCTGTGGGCTGGTTGGAAATATAACTTAGACTTTTATTACATATGTAATATTTAGGCTGGGGAATTTATTAGTTTTACACTGTTATAGAAATTTGCATAGTAACCAATGGGCATTGTTATAAAAGGGGGGATTTTGAATTAAAGTTTGAAGGTGATTTTTTTTGTTAATAAAGTAATTGTTCATCTTTACCCCTGTGTAATATGCCTTCTTTGTGGTTGCTGGTTTGATCTTGTAACAATTTTGAATGGGTTATAGCCTTATGGGGGCAGAACATAGCCTTTCTGAATATTCCTGGTTACCCAGTTCATTGCCTAATTGTTCATTACATTAAATCCAAGGTATGTATAACTCTCTCAAATTGTAATAAGAGATTATATTAAATCAATCGAAGTAAACAGGTCTATTCAGTTCTGCAATGCCACTGAGTGCAGCTAGGGAGAGCTTTAAGTAAAATGTATTGTACCTACATCAATAAATATGATCATTGCCTTAACACTCATTGACTTAATCACTAGGATGGGTAACCTCACATCACCCATATACTGATATTTTCAATCAATTTAATGCCATCTTTTCAAACTACAGGCCCAAAGTGAATTCATATTTTCTCACAATATACTGGAGATCTGATGAACATTTCCAACTAAATGGCTGGAGATAACACATTCAAACCTATTATGAATCTGACAGTGATCAAGAGAGAATATGGATAAAATGGATACTCACAATGCTCCATGTACCATGACTGTTAGAAGAGGGAAGGGGTATCCACAGCATGACATGACAAGGAATATTGATAACTTCTCCATGCCATCAATCCACATCAAGAATTGAATGAAAATGTGCCTCAAAAAAATGTAGCTTTCACCATCATGGAGACGCGACAGCTACAATAAATCACAGAAATTGAACTGCAATGACAAACACTTTTTGGTGTATTACTACAAAAATAAATTAGTTGTGATTTGAGCATTTGTTTTTAAATTCACCTTTTTCAGTTGAAAACATCATAAAGAACACAACTGATGGATTCGTGCATACTCTTTAATTACCTAGCTCCATTAATTTTACATTTCTAATTCAACAAAAGTAAAGACAAATAAAAGAATCTAATAATGATTACCTAAGAATAATTCTCTCTTTTTGATGTTATTTTTTCCTTCATTCACAGAAAATTCACCTTTTGTCTTGATTATTCCAAGATTTAAATTAAGTTTCACATCCATTTATTTTATTATGAGTGAGTTAATGAAGGTATTGAAATAATGGGCAGGCCTGTCTCATAATATCAGTTATTTTCTCATCATTTCACCGACATTGTCTATGCTTGGAAGATTAATAAACCAAGTTAAGTGGGCCTTGTTGATCTTCTTACACTAAAACCCCAGAAATGAACTCTTTTTCCATCATATTAAAAGCATTTATTTCAATGTAAGAGGTATGAGTTATAAGGCAGACAAAGGCATGCATTGATTCAGCTGGGATACATTTCCCAGAACAGAAACATGGTGGCATGATTGCCAGGGATGTCATGGTTGGTGTAGCGGTTAGTACAATGCTTTTACTGTGCCAGTGATCAGGATCTGGGTTTGAATTCCATGCTGTATGTAAGGAGTTTGTATGTTCTCCCCATGTCTGTGTGGGTTTTCCCTGGGGGGTTCCAGTTGTCTCCCACTGTTCGCAACATACCGGGGTCATTGGTTAATTAGGTATAAATTGGGCAGTACAGATTCTTGTGCCAAATTAGCCTGTTAACATGCTGTATGTCTATTTTTTTTAAATTAAATGGCTGAGGGAAGAAGGAGGCTGGCAGCTATTGTTCTAGACACACATGTAAAAGGTGTGATAGAAAGGCATGTAAGAAGGGTGGAGGGGGTTTGTAATTTTGATAATGGAAGACATAACCACAGAGAGGATTATCTTGGGAGATTGTACAGCAATCAAAGTTAGGTAGAGGGAATGATCACTTTGATGATGCTGACTTAAAGATCCCTCCAAGTGGTCAAGGGAATTGCAAGAGCAAATGTTTTAGAAAATTGCAGATAGCTGTAATATTAGGGTCGTATTTTAACTTCCTTCAAATTGACTATCAATCAATATATTGAGGGCCTGTAAGGGCCTAGAGACAATGCAACACCAGATTTTCTCTTGGGTAACAAGATAGGCAAGTGAATGAATTGTCAGTGAGGAAGTACTTTTAGTCCAGTGGTTGTAACCCCATTCTTGTCTTCTTGGCCTCCATCGGTCGTGATCGACTATGGGTATTGTGACTTTGGTAGTCACTGGTTCCAACTCTAAAGCAAAGCTGGAGAGGCCTCTCCAGGTGAAAACCAGGGCAAAGGTTTTATGGAGATCCATCTGTTGCCCATGCAGTGGGATCCCCCCCTCTCCATGTTAATGACAGGTCCAAAGGAACAATGAAAGTCGATACAGTTTGGTGCTGGCAGCATCGCAGGAATTGTCATGCCAATGCTGGGTACAGCAGTAGCCACTTTCAGGACTCTGATTCTGGATTTTTCCTCACGGTTTACTCCCAAAGCATTTCCCATGAGCGGACAGTTCCTTAATCCACATGAGAAACAAGGTATTGAATTAATCTGTGATAAACATGTTGAAACCTATATTTGCCAAATTAATCCAAATAAAAATTTATAAAAAGTATAAAACTAAATCTTCCCTCTAATCAAGGTTATCTTTGTAAAAGAAAAGGGAAATTGTGGATCAGATAGCGACCTCTAGACATTGGGCAGAGAATCTCTAGAACATACAAAATTCTTAATTCATCCAATCTTGATAGAGTTCTATGAAAGGGCCCCACATCTTTATAAATTGAAACTTTCCGTCTCCAATGTTGTATCTAATTTTCTCCAAGCTTATATGGGATATTACATCATTCAACCACTGTGTATGGGTAGGTGAAGAGTCATCTTTCCATTTCAATAAAATTCAATAAAAAGATGTGGACCCTGGACAATTTTATTTTCAGACCAGGGTCAGGACTAAACCTATGGCAAGAGAGAGAGGATCATGCCCTGCTGTGAAGTGCTGAAATAGCGCTGGGAAATGACAGCTGTCAGAAGCACAAGAGCCATGTGCTGGAAGCCGGTGGGCTAATGGACAGCATTCCTGCTGTAGTTAACCTCTTTCCACCAATCAGAAGAGCTGAAAGGCATGTGTTAAGGGAGCTGAAGAGCCCAGCACGCTGAGTTTTGAACTAGCTGGTTGGTTAGTCATTTGGTCACAGGACTTCCAGTCAGATGGTCGGTCTGTTTGTGCGTGCTCACCTGGCAGCTTCAGCAATTAAGAGGCTGAGTTGTTTTATTCACAGGTGTTAGCACTGTCTGTCAGGGTGTTAACCCAGTAGTTTCAGTGAGAGAAAAGAGATTGAGTTTATTTGTCTGTATGTGCCAGCACTGTGGTCCAAACAACAGTATGCGCCACTCTAATACCGAGTGTGTGTGTATCCGACCTGGGCTTTCCCAGACCTCTTCCAAGAGGAGGACTTTGTGTGACAGGAGTCACTTGACAACTTGACAGGGTGTTTAATGGGGAAGACTTGTGTGACAGAAGGTTACTTGTTAACCCTAAAGTGGTCTTCGTAGGTGTGAACCTCCTGTATTGACTAGGAAGTCACTGAGTGAAAATTCCCATGTGAAGGAATCAAAGGTGGTTGTTGCCACATTCAAAACTCAGGGAAGTTGTTAGTCTACAGTGATCATGGTCATCTGTCTCCATGTCCAACTAAAAGATTAGTGTGCCACCAAACTAAGAATCCTAAGCCTGGAGACAAGACTCTATGAGCTGTTCCTTTTTGACTGACAGACTTGATGTGACTGACTTGAGGTTTTGTTTTGGGAAGTTCTTTTAGGGCATTTTGAGCTTGGACTGTAATGATCTGGGTTATTTTTCCCCATATGCACCTTATAAATATCTGTTGTTAATGTAGAGTTGCCATAAAAGCTTATGTTTGGGTGTTCAGTTTATTGAGGTAATTCTATTATTGTTAATTTGTTAATAAATTTTGTGTTAATCTGTTTATGCATCTCTTAATTGCTGCAGCTGAAGTGTAATACTCCAAAACATATGGATCAGTGATGCTTCAAAAGTTTTACACTTCTCATGTAGTGGATCAATATCTATATAAAAACAAGATGATTTAAGTTTGGACATGTGAGTTCTATGTACCATTTTAAATGTAATAAACAATGCCTTGCCCAAAGCTCAGAGTAGAGTACAAATCTTCATCTGAAAATGTTATGTTCAAATCTCATTCCCAATTGTTCTTAATCCCAGGTTGATCTTAAATCCAATAAATAATTATAAATATATGATATTAATTCACCATTAAAAAAAAACAAAGTTAAAAATGAATTAGCTGTATTATTTTTTGAGATTCGAGGAAAATCAGGAAGTTTGGACTGAACAAAATGTCTAACTTGTAAATATCAAAAAACATGTCCTTTAGAAAGATTGAATTTGACTAATAATTGTTCAAAAGAGGCAAAGTTATCTTGAATAAAAAGATCCTTATAACTTTGGATACCTAATCTATACCATTCCTTCAAACCTATGTCCAGCAAAGTAAGCTGATAAAGATGATTATCTATAATGGGACTAGTCAGAGAAAAACTATTAAACCAAAGAATTTTCTAAATTGAGCTCATATTCTTAACATATTTCACATTAATGGACCATGTGGTTAAAAACAGATTTTAAAAATCCTAAAATTGCCAACATAGATTATTTTTTTGAGAACTTCAGTTCCATTTCTTCCCAAGATGGGCGATTCACTAACTTGTCAAAATGTAATAAAATTGTAACAAAAAAAATATCTCATTCACTAATTTTTTATAACTTTTCATAATTGCAATTCCTAAATATTGAAATTGGTGTTTCACTATTTTAAAGGAAAAAAATATTTTTTAAGGGTAAAAATTCACTCCAATGTAAATTTAATTTATAATCTGAAAATTGGCTAAATTGGGCAAACAAAGTTAATAAATTTTACATAGAAAACTCAGAATTTGAAATATAAAGTAATAATTCATCTATATAAAGAGATATTTTATGTTCAATTCCACAACTAGTTATACCTTTGAATTCTCTACTGTCGAGAGCATCAGCTAAAGTTTCCAGTACAGTATGAAAAAGCAGAGCACTTAAAGGGCATTTCCACATTCCCCTATTAAGTCAAAATATTTTTGATTGTTGTAAATTAGAACAAATTGAATATAATGATTTAATCCATTTATTGAAGTCTAGACAATAAGATAGCAAATCCTTCTATTCCACCCAATCAAACACTTTCTCAGCATCTAATGAAAGAACACACACGTCACTGGAGTGGAGGGTAAATAGACAATATTCAATAGTCATTGTATGTAATAATAAAAATAGTCATTTTTAATAAAAATCAGTTTGGTCAGAGACGACAATTATTGGTAGAACATTTTCTAATCTATGTGCTAAAAACTTAGAATCTTCATATCAACATTAAGTAATGAGATAGGTCTATAAGATGTACATTCTGCTAAATCACTTTTTTAGGGTAAGGGATACAAAAGCCTCATTAAATGATAAGTGTAGCTTCTCATCTTCAAATGATTCACCCAACACTAAGCTCAAGTGGGGTACAAGCCATTTGGAGAAAGATTTATAAAATTCAACACGCAAAGTGTTTGGTCCATTATACAATTTTCAAAGCTCCTGGGCTTTTCAAAAGCTCAATTTTTGTAACATTCATTAGTCCAGTGGTTTTCAACCTTTTTCTCCAGTCACATACCACTTTAGATAATCCCTTACTATCACAGAGCACCTATGGCATAGGTGCTTTGTGGTTAGTAAGGGATTACTTAAGATAATATGTGAGTGGAATTAGAATAAAAAAAAGTCTTAGAATGCTGAATTAGTGAAGTATACACCAGTATAGATACTGAAAACTTTAAGATAATGATTTTTATTCCACACCACACTGCCTGCCATTCCTATCCCAGAGTCTGACCCAACATTTGTAGTTCCAACCTTTGCCCATAAAAGGATGGCATGGTTAGCATAGCAGTTAACTCAATGCTGTTACAGCACCAGTGAACAGGGCCAGGATTTGAATCCAACACTGTCTGTAAGGAGTTTTTTATATTCTTCCCATGTCTGTGTGGGATTCTTCTGGTGCTTCGATTTGCTCCCACCCTCCAAAAATGGACCAGGGTTTGTTACTCAATTGGGTGCAATTGGCTAGCATGGGTTCATGGGCCAAAAGGGCATGTCTAAACTACTAGTTTTCAAAGTAGCCCCCAATCTTATATTCCACCTTAAGTGCTCTGTGATTGGAAAGGGATTGTGAGTGGCAAGGGAAGGTTGAAAACCACTGCTCTTGATTCAATTATTACTGAAATATTTTGCTTGAGAAAAATTGATTAAAACAGTGGTTTTCAAACTTTTTTTTTCCACTCACATATCATTTTTAGCACTCCCTTACTAATTACAGTGCATCAGTGGCTTAGGGAGTGCTTAAGGAGGAATGTGAGTTTAGGGGGGCAGTTTAAAAACCACTGTTCTAAATTTAAATTAAAAAAAATAAAAAGAAATTAAAAAAAAACTCACCCTTTAATCAATATCAAGCCTTTAATAACTCCCTTACCAACAACATCCCCCCAATACAATCTCCTGCAACTTCCACCCTGGGTCAAAGCTTTGGAATTTTTATCCTTGAACTTTCCTTATCTCCTTCTGTAAGAGTCTCATCAACTCTTACCTCCCAAAATCATCTGAGGCATGAATCAATTTTTATTTGATTCCAAGAAGAGGCAGCTTTGGACTTTTTTTTGTTAAAACATTCATCTAAATGGAAGTTGTTGATGCCGATGTAAATATATCAGCATTCTGTGAATTAATCCAAAGGTTCAAGATTATCCTTGGTTTTTTTATAGCTGAAAGATGAGAGCCAATCCTTTCTGGTTGGTGGTTACTTAAGATAAAGAACAGCTGCTGGTTTAGGAATGCATACACAGATTTTCATCTGCAAATATCATGACCAGATGCAGCAGTACAATTTCTATGAATATCTGATAACAGTATCTTTTCCTTAGCCTTCAACATAAAATAAAGCAATGCATAAAATCCTCAAAGAAAAGCTTAAAGTGAGGAAATCCTTTAAAAAAAATTCTATTCTTTCCCACAATAATGCTTTGGGATTGATTTTTATGTGCCTTTGCATTTAACTTCACGCCTAACATACAGGTTGAACCTCTATTATCCAGCGCTCGGTGGTGTGGCAACTCCTGTGAATTGGCACATTTTGAATCTGCCGCCGTTAGTATGAACTCCATATAGACAGCACTTTACTCAAACCCCAGTCCCGATCCCTGGTGCTGTAAAGGTTGAATCTGATGCAATTGAGACTGGGGTTCGAGACCCATGCCATCTGTAAGGAGTTTGTACTAATGACAGCAGATTCAACCTTAACAGCACCAGCGATCAGGGCCAGGGTTAAATCCCACACTGTCTGTAAGGAGTTTGTACTAATGTCCTGATTGCTGGAGCAGTAAAAGTGTGGTGCTACCTGCTTCGCTAACCATGCACCCCACCACATTATTTCCTATCTTAAACTTTGCTCTACCTTTGATACCTTTACATAGGATGTGCCCTCAATTTATATTTTCCAGGATTTACTAAGGTCCAGCAATGGCCAGAGTACTGACAATATCCACACCAGCAGTGCGAGTATAATACAGCTTTAATAAACTAATATGTACACTAAGAGGTCTTGTCTCTCTGCAAGATGAACCTGGAAGGCTAGACTGTAGCTCAGGACTGCTTTCTATACAAGGTTACTGGGATGACCCCTGGTGACCTAGTGGTGTAATTACATATCACCACTGCCAGGTCCCAACATTACCGGATTAAAGAGGTACAACCTGTACATAATGCCTATCAGTTAAGGAATCCCACAGCACTGCAGTGAAAGGCAATTTTATGCAATTAAATCTCTGCAGTGAAACTTGATCCTCTGACCCTGCCATCCATGTTATAGTGGTGAACCTATTATAAAGATTTCTTAATATAACTGATTTTTGCACATTATTTTCATTAAATGTTGGACACTTAAAAATTTCTGATTCAAATTATTATACAAGAATGACTAAATAACTGGAGAAGTGTCACATTTTTCTTCATTTTGGGAGATGTACAGCTTTACCATTATGATTTATTTTCTGATGCATAACAGGATCCATTATTTTAGAATTCAATTTTTCCCAGAGAGTAGTGAAACTGTCAAATTTTCTTGCCAAGAAAGCAGTGGAGGCTGCCTCATTACATATATTTAAGACAAAGTTAAATAGATTTCTGCATAGTCGAGGAGTTAAGAGTAATGCGGGAAATGGCAGTTAGTTGGAGCTGAGTCCACAGCCAGATCAACCATTATCTTATTTAATGTTGGAGCAGTCTTGACAGGCAGGATGGTAAAACAGTAAAAAGACATTGCTGGAGAAACTCAGCAGGTCAGTCAGTGTCCTTTATGTAGCAAAGATAAAATTGCATAGCAGGTTTTGGGCTTGAGCCCTACATCAAGGTATGGAACAGGCAACCGAATAAAAAGATAAGGAGGAGGCATGGGTGTGGAACATAGTCTCAAAGGCAGGAGGTAATAGCTTGATAAGGGAGGGAGGGCACAGCAGCAAGCAAGGGGAGGAGGGATGGCTGGGTCAATAGAGAGGGAATGGGAGGAGAACTGTGGGAAAGAAGAAATGGGGGAAGGGAAGCGAGGAGGGGAAGGGAGAGCAGGTTAGCAGAAACCGAAGTCAATATTAATATCATCTTGCTGGAGAGTACAAAGACAGAAAATCAGGTATTGTTCCTCCAATTTATGGTTGGACTTAGATGGATAGTACATGAGACCATGGACAAACTGTGAGGTCCCTGTCACTAGTGTGGTCAGTGATCTCCCAATCTGTGCCTAGTCTCTGCATTGCAGAGAATGCCTCAAAGGGAGCTCTGGATGCAGTAAATCAGTCCTGCTTATACACGTGAAGTGTTTCGTCATTTGAAAGGCCTGTTTGAGGCCCTGCACAGTGGTGAGGGAGGAGGTGTGGGTGCAAGTGTGGTATCTCCCACAGCCACAAGAGAAGGTGCTGGGGGTGGGGGGAGGGGGGAGGATTGGTAGGGAGAGTTGAGTGCACGAAAGAGTCATGGAGGGAGCAGTCCCTACAGAATGCAGGGAGGTGAGGAGAGGAGAAGATGTGTCTGGTAGTGGCATCCTGTTTTAAGTGCCGAAAATTCCAGAGGATAATGCGTTGGATACGGAGGCTGGCTGGACGACCCACTCCTATTTCTTATGCACTTATGTAATAAATTAAACACAACTGCTCAGTCCAAACAACTTACAGTTATGAAATCATTTAGAAAGTTTAATGCATACAGTGAAATACATTACTATTATATTCATAATGGTCTCACAATATTTAATCATCTCCTCCCACAAAAGTCTTGCTGATTACAAAATGATTAATATAATTCAATCAGCAAGCATAACCACACATTTGACAATAATTTAAAGATTAAACTCTCAAATTTAATTAAAATCCAGACAAAAGTAAGGGCTGACACGACAAAGGAAGAGATGAATGATTTTGTATTATTAATTCATCCTGATGACCAATGAAAGATCTTATAAAAGATGAGGACTAAAATAAACAAGTTATTTCCAAAAACTGGGAATAGAATTACCCATAATTTAAAAATTAACATGAATCTGGGTGTGATAAATTGTTACTGTCTGAAATAATATCTGAAACATAAACTAATAAACCGAGGTGAGTTGAGATAATGCAAAGAAGATCCATACTACCTCAAATTCCAAAAAATTCTAAATGTTCTGTTACCTTTGAACTGTAGAATGTTACAGCACAGAAAAAACAGGCCATTTGACTCTTCTGGTCTATGTTAACCAATAAAATTAGTTAGTCCCACTGACCTACTCTAATTCCGTAACTCTCCAGACCTCTCCTATCCACGTATTTATCCAATTTATTTTTAAAACTCAAGATTAGATCTGCATTCACTACATCAAATGGCAGCTCATTCCATACTCCTACCACTCTCTGAGTGAAAAAGCTTTCCCCTAATGTTCCCCTTATACCTCTCCCTTTTCAGCCTAAAGCTATGAACACTCATATTTATCTCCCCCAATCTCAGTGGAAACATCCTACTCACATCAACTGTCTAAACCCCTCATAATCTTATCAACCTCTATCAAGTCTCCCCTCCTTCTTCTTCATTCCAAGGAGTATAGTTCTAACCTGTTTAATATTTTCTGGTAACTCAACTCCTGAAGACCTGGTAACATCTTAATAAATCTTCTTTGCACTCTTTCAATCTTATTAATATCTTTCCTGCTGCTGGGCGACCAGAACTGCACACAACTGATCAGGATTAGGGTTCAATTCCTGTGTTGTCTGTAAGGAGTTTGTTTGTTCTCCCTGTGTCTGTGTTGTTTTCCCTGGGGCCTCTGGTTTCCACCCACAGTTCAAAAAATACCAGGGGTCGTTAGTCATTTGGGTGTAATTGCGTAGCATGCACTTATGGGCTGAAAGGCCCTGTTACTGTGTTGTATGTCTAAATGTTAAAAAAAAAGAGTGGTAGCCCATGTTTGTCAAATTAATATTCTTGTTTGCACCAGTATTTTGATTAATATCAGAAGTCAACAGTAAAGAATAAAATTGGCCAATTTAAAACCTTTTCCTCATTGTATTTACAAATGAATTGGGCAATTATATTGGAAACTGGATTGCAGGAAATCAAATGCACTCTCTAATTATGACTTTTGGTAAAATAGGTTTGCATTCTGTTCATTGATGACTGGAGTGAAACTTTGGCGAAGGTTGTGTCTAGTGTCCATTGTAGCTCCTAGTCAGCAAGCATTGTAAGGATTGAAGTGCTACTCCAAATGGCTTGGGTGAAGTTACAATGGTCTCTATAATACTGATTTGCTATTGCGTAGGACTTGACAGCGTCCCCACTTGCACAGAAGTGTGATTCCTGCACCTGTAGCAGCATTGGATCATGAGGTGTAAATTATACAATGCTTGTTCATTTCTAAGTTGATTGTCATTTTTAGTTTTTGTTTTATATAGTGCAATGATCTGTGGCTCTGTCCTTATCTGCTCACATATAACCCTGGTTTCACATCTAAACCCAGAACCCTTCCAAAGACTACTGTGAGACCCGACCCGCAGTTATAAGCTAATAAAAGAGTTTGTTCTTCCTCCAGTCATGTGAGCTTTTATTCACACTACAATTTTATTAGCTTATTCCCAAAACGATGGAAGCACAACTCAAGCCTAAGCATGCTGCTGATAAACCCTCTGTCCTCCGAGTGGCTGAGGAACTAACATACCGGCTAGTCTGCTTCCAGGCCTACCTGAACACAACCAGACTCAGGAGGTCTGCACTTGTTTCGAGGCTAGGAACAAAAGGGTATGCAGCACTACATATGAAACTGCAATCGAGGCATTGATGGGTAGGTACCTGAAGTCACAAAGTGAGGTCCTAGTGAGGCACTGACTTGCTCTACTTTACCAACAGCCAGGAGAGACCATTAATGATTACCTGCTGGATCTATGGACGCTTGCCAAGGTACGAAGCGGCTACAGGCCGCATTTGTAAGGAAGAACAGATCCGGGACACTCTAGTGGTGGGGATTGACTTGAGGTAGATGAGGCAGTGACTGCTTGAGTTGGGACAGAAGGACCTGGCTAGCCACGTTGAACTGGCCAAATCATTTGAACAGGCCAAGTTCAAGAATTCCGATCTCTAAGCCAGTGAGATTGTTCACCCAGGTGACCCCTTCCAAGGACCGGCTTCTCCCACTACCCCAGCCCTAACAGATGCCGCTTCCCATGCTAGGAAGGGCTTTTTCTGTGGTAAGAACCAGCATCCCCGATCTCATTGCTCAGCTGAAGACTCAGTGTGTTCCAGCTGTAGCAAGAAAGGGAATTGGATGAGGGTTGCCTTGAGAGGGGAAGCCTGCAGATGTCCATGGCCTGCAAAGCTCCCAGATCCAATTCCAGTCACAAGCTGTCTGCCTGAATTCACCTGAGCAGACTTGCTGTGCTATACTCTGACAGAGGGTGGCAGTGAGGAAAAGGTGCAAAAAAGCTTGGCGGCCATCTTGTCATGACCCAAATTCAAACTCGCTGCCACCATCATTGGAGGAGGAAGGAGGGCAGCCATCTTGCCGAGCCACGAGGTGGACACCATCTTACATACGCAGGGCAACCCAGTACATTGGGGGCCACTCCAGTGAGGTGTATGGAGCCTCCAGGGACCTAGCCTCAATGATCTTAGATCAGGACAGAGTTCACCAGCCAAGCAACTCCACAGTGACTGTGAAGATAAACAGACATTACGTTAAATGCCTAATGGACACAGGCTCTATTGAAAGCTTCATAGACTCACGGACCGTACAAGAATACAACCTAAAGATGTATCCTTCCAATTATTGAATATTCCCTGCATCTAAGTTGCATTCTGCATGTATTCAACAACATTGTATAGTACATCTGTCATTTGAAGGGGAGGGGGGCAATTTATGTAAATTTTGCCTGTATATACTTGATGAATTGTGTGCTCCAGTGTTGTTGGGTCTAGACTTGCTGTGTCAACTTAAAAGCATGACCTTAGAGTATTCTAATCCCCTCCCCTCTGTAACGGTTTGAAATGGAGGGCCCCCAAAATCACAACGCACATGCAGCCTCTCCACACTGAATATTGACCCCTGTCCCCCAACCACCTCTCTTCCTGAATCTGTCCTCTGACGGCAAACCTAATACTACCAAGATCAGGAGGTACAGCACAGCAGAGTGAGACTTCATAAAATCTGAGACACAGGGTCTACTCAACAAAGGCATAATCAAACCTAGCATCAGGCTGTGGAGAGTACAAGTGGTTGTGGTAAAAGGGGAAAACAAGTCCAGGCAAGTAATTGACTATAGCCAAACTATTAATTGGTACACACTTCTGGATGCATACACCCTCCCTGGAATTTTGGACATGGTTAATGATATTGCGCAGTGTCGGGTCTATTCAACCATCAACCTGAAGGCTGCCTATCCATTCCAAGGACCATCCATATACGGCATTTGAGGCTAACAGTCATCTCTATCAATTCCAGAGGGTCCCTTCCAGTATTACTAATGGGATTTCTATCTTCCAGAGTCAGATGGACAGAATTGTGGATGAGTATGGGTTGAAGGCTACCTTCCCATACCTCAATAATATCATCATCTGTGGCCACATCACCATGATGTCAACTTCCTGAGTTTTCTTCACGTGGCAAAAGCCCTGAACCTCACTTATAACTCTGACAACTGCGTGTTCAGGACTAAACGTCTGGCTATCCTTGGCTATGTGGTGGAGAATGACATCATTGGCCCTGATCCCAATAGGATGTGGCCCCCTGTTACAGATCCCCATCCCCAGGACCACAAAGGCTTTGTGGAGATGCCTGGGGTTATTCTCATATTATGCCCAGTGGATCCCTCAATATGCTGACAAGGTTTTCCCTTTCTAAAAAGCCTCTAATTTCCCCTTCTCAGCTGAAGCCAAACAGGTTTTAACTACCTCTGAAATCGCATTGCGAAAACCACCATACATGTGGTGGACGAGAATGTACCTTTCCAAGTGGAAAGTGACCCTTTGGACCTTGGCTGTGACCCTCAACCTGGCGGGCAGGCTGGCTGCATTTTTTTTCTTGGCATTACAAAGCCAAGAGCTCCAGAACCCATCTGTGGAGAAGGAGGCTCAAGCCATTGTTGAAGCCATGAGGCACTGGAGACACTACCTGGCTGGTAGGAAATTTACACTCCTCACAGACCAGCGCACAGTCGCATTCATGTTTAAAAATATCAAGATTGCTAGTTGGAGGATCGAGTTTTCTACCTACAATTATGATATTGCCTATTGGCCAGGAGCTCTTGATGACCCTCCAGATGCCTTTTTCAGAGGAAGTTGTGCCTCTGCACACACCGGCCAACTGTGGTTTCTGCATAATGAACTCTACCATTCAGGGGTACCCGTATGGCTCATTTTTTTCAAGGTGCACAATCTGCCCTCCTCCACGGAAGACGTCCGGGAAATGACCAGGTCATGCCAGGTCTGCACGGAATACAAGCCACACTTCAATTGCCCTGTGAAGGTGCACTTGATCAAGTCGAATGTCTCAGTGTCAATTTTAAGGGACCTCTCCCCTCCACGAATGGGAACACTTTCATCCTCTCTGTCATTAATGAGTTCTCCTGCTTCTCATTCGCCATTCCATGTCCAGACACGTCCACTTCATCAAGCATAAAGGCCCGAGATTCCATTCTTGCCCTGTTTGGGTATCCCAGCTATATTCCTAACGACCGGGGCTCAACCTTTAAGAGTGATACGCTATGTCAGTACCGGCTGGCGAAGGGCATTGCCTCCAGCAGGACTACTATCTACAAACCCCAGGGGAACAGGCAAGTTGAAAAGGAGAAGGCCACATACTGGAAGGCTGTCAAACTGGCCTTAAAATCAAAAGGATTTCCAGTCTCATGCTAGCAGGAATTCCTCCCCATGGCGCTCCATTCCATCCGGTCACTACTAAGTACCATGACCAACACTACTCCTCACAAGCTCCTATTAAATTTCAATAAAAGGTTGGCATCGCAAACTACAGTCCCAACCTGGCTTACCACTCCTGGTTCAGTCTTTCTCAGGAAGCACGTGAGGAGAAACAAGACTGACCTCATGGTGGAAAGGGTGAAACTGCTTCATACCAATCCCACATACACCTATGTGGAGTACCCAGATGGCAGGAAGGACACCGTCTCCATTAGGGACTTGTCACCCACTGGAACAGTGGTTCCATTGCCTCAAGTACCCTGAGAGCTCATTCTCGCCACCCCAATCATGGGTTCGGGGGTTCCAGTTCAGGAATGTGGATCCCCCTCCACTGTAAAGTCAGAGACCCAGCTCACTTCTTCTCACTCACAAGGGGACCAGGAGCCCCAAGGAGTCCAAGGCCCCTCAGTGCTAAGACACTCAACCAGGATCTCCAAACCGCCGGGCCAGTTAAATCTGTAAATTTGTTAATAACTGCATATTTTATTTTACTATTTTTCTTCTCTGAACCTATGTTATTTGCCTTCATTCACAGACCCTAAATACTGCAGAAAGGGGTGAATGCAGTGAACTGAGATTCACTGGTAGGATATTGTGCTGATGGCTGGCCCCATCTCCTGGCCTTGCCTACATCTGCTCACATATAACTCTGGTTTCCAGCCTAAACCCAGAACCCTTCTGAAGACTATTGTGAGACCCTACCCTCAATTATAAGCTAATAAATGTGTTTGTTCTTCCTCCAGTCATGAAAGCTTCTTTTTCATGGTACACATAGTACAATTTCATCACTTAGAGTGAAGGGAATGATAACTTTTGATTCTATGTTCAAATGCTTTGGCTCATGACACTTCCATAACACCATCTGAATGGTAAAACTGTACACATGCCCACCAAAGCTGTTAACGGATCAATCTTGAAACATCCAAAGAGTCAAGGAGCAATGTGCAACATTGTCAGGCTCAACTAGCAGGAAATCACATGCAGGACTACTTCGACATAAAATAAATCAGGAAAATAAAAACACAGATAAAGACTAAAGGGTCTGCAGAATAGAACTAAATTATAATAACCCAATAATGCTCTTGAACCACTCAGAGAGTTCCCAAATACAACACCAGCAGCTATTTAGAAATTCAGATGCTGGGGTCTAGTGCAGGATACACACAAAAGTGCTGGAGAAACTCAGCAGCATCCATGGGCCAAGCCTTTCATCAGGGTATCTTAAAATAAGGCAGATTTCTGAACAAAAAGGATGGTGGGAAGAGAAGAAATAGGAGAAGAGGAGGAACACAGAGATGGATACAGGTGGGTGGGTGAAGGGAATGAAGCAGAGAACTGAGAAGGGGAACAGGCAGAGGGCTAAGAAAGATAGTTTTGTGAGAGGATCAGGAACAGAAGGGGGTGGGGAGCTTGAGAAAGAGAGGCAGAGGGATGAGGAAATATAGAAATCTGGAGAGGGGTGTTAATAGTAATTGGAAGTCAATATTGATGCCATCTGGTTGGAGACTGCCTAGATGGGATATAATATTTTGTTTTTCCAACTTGAGGATGGTCTCAGCCTGGCAGGACATGAGGCCATGGACAAACTTAACTGTTTGTCAATATGATGTAGGATGGAAGTGATAGGCTATTGGTATGTCCTTGTTGTTTCAGAAGACAGAGCAAAGATGTTGAAATAAACAATCTCTCAATCTGCAAATAGTCTCCCTGTAGAGCTTGTCGAAAGAACCAAAGACTTGTTGATCCAAACCAAGGCTTTTATTAGCAAAAGAACGGAGCTCTTCACAGGTGGCCGACCAGTCCGGAATGATCCGACCTGGCTAGGGACACAACCCTTTAAGGCCCAAACAATAGGTGTGGCTTAGCTCTCAGCCAATCGCTGTAAGCACAGTCTAGATACAGTAACTATATACACTATGTACATTGGTGATAGATCTGTACTATCACATTCACCCCTTCTTGGAGAATTGACCCTGGGAAAAAAAACAAAAACGAGGGAGAGAATGAAAAGGAAGGGGTAGGTCAAGGACTTTAGCGGTCAGGGGGTCTGACCATCCGGCGTGACCGCCGTGGTGCCGGGATTGGGGTCGCTGGAGTGGTGTCGCCAGCGGGCTCATCGGGTGCGACTGCTCCGTCGCTCAATTCCCCAGTCGTTTTGTCAGCAGGGTGGCCCGGGTCATTGGGGTGCTGTTGATCCTTCTGTTGCGGCACGGGGCCTGGAGCATAAAGAGTTGGGGGGTTTGCTGGGTCTACCGCGTCCTGAGCTAGGTCCCGCACCGAAACAGTGTCCTCCCGCCCGTCTGGGAACTCCACGTATGCGTAATGTGGGTTCGCGTGGAGTAGAGTCACTCGGTCGACCAAGGGGTCATTCTTTGAGTGCCGGACGTGGCGTCGCAAAAGGACGGGGCCAGGGACGGTGAGCCATGCCGGTACAGTGGTTCCCGATTCGGATTTCCTCGGGAAAAGGAACATCCTTTCGTAGGGGGTGGCATTTGTTGCAGTACATAGGAGGGAGCGGATGGAGTGTAAGGCACTAGTGAGAACCTCCTGCCAGTGAGAGGTGGGGAGACCTTTAGACCGGAGAGCCAGTGTAACCGTTCTCCATATGGTGGCATTCTCCCTCTCGACCTGGCCATTACCGCGTGGGTTATAGCTCGTGGTCCTGCTTGAAGCAATACCACACTCCAGAAGGTACTGTTGCAGCTCTGCACTCATGAATGAGGACCCCCTATCACTGTGGATGGAATTGGGGTACCCGAAGATGGTGAAAATACTGTGAAGGGCCTGTATCACTGAGGTGGCAGTGGTGTCTGGGCAGGCCACAGCGAATGGGAAGCGGGAGTATTCGTCGATGGCCGTAAGGATGTAGGTATTACGGTTGGTCGACGGTAGGGGGCCCTTATGTAAATGAAGCTGCAGTAAATGAGGAGCAGTAAATGACCTCTGCAGATTCACAAGTAAAGTGTTACTTCACTCTAAAGGACTCATTGGCACCTGGATTAGTGGTGATGGGGGGAGGTGTTAGTGCCTATGTAGCACTTCTTGCAGTCACAGGGTAGGTACCAAAGAGATGATTGATGGGAAAGCATGAGAGGATGAGGGAGTCACCGAGGGAACAATCCCTATGGAAAGTGGAGAGGAAAGGGGATATGTGTCTGGTGGTGGGATCCCATTTTAAGTGACAGGAATTGGAGTGGATAACATGTTGGAAGCAGAGGTTGGTGGGATGATAGGTGCAGGCAAGGGGAACCCTGTCCTTGTAGCATCTATGAGGAGTAAGGGGCCAGGGCAGAAGTGTGGAAAATAGAGGAGAAGCGAGTGAGAGCTAAATTAATTGCAATAGAGATGAAGCCACATTTACTGAAGAAGGAGAACATCCCAGATGTCTTGGAATGGAAGGCCTCATCCTGGGAGCAGATGCAGCAGAGACAGAGGAACTGAGAGAAAGGAATACAATCCTTACTGGAGATAGTGAAGGAAAAGGTGCACTGAAGGTAACTGGAAGTTAGTGGATTTATGGAAGATATCAGTTGATAGATGGAGACAGAGATCAAGAAAGGGGAAATGTTGCTAGAGATGAACTTTGAGGTCAGAGTGGAAGTTGGCAGCATAGTGGATACATATGATGTGCTCATCATGACCGCAGGAGCCAGCATCAATGTACTTGTTAACATAACAGAAAAAGAGCTGAGGACCGCTTGACTGTAGGCTTGCAGCATGAATTGCTTCACATAGCCAACAAAAAGACAGTTACAGCTGGGATCCATGTGGGTACCCATTGCTACACCATTTAGTTTAGAGCTAGGATTAGCTATATTAGAACTTATTGAGGGTGAGTATAAATTCTGCCAAGTGTAGTAGGGTGGTGTTGGAGGGGGATTGTTTAATTATTTAATTTTGTTATCTAGGAAGAAGCAGAGAGACCTAAGGCCTTTTATATGCATGATAGAAGGGTATAGCACTGGACATCCATGGTGAAATATAGCAATCCAGCCAAGGGAACTGAAAGTTATTGATGCGATGGAAAGTATGTGATGTAGGCAAGAAAAGATTGGACCAAAGAGGGCATAATTGAGTCAAGATGTAACAATATCAGTTCAGTTCAGTGGGCCAGGAGCACAGGGAAACAAAGGATCCATCTGGGTTTGTGGATCTTGGACAGGAGGTAGAACCAGGCAGTGAATGGTTGAGCAACAATGAAGCTGGAGACCATGGAAGGGAGATTATTGGATGTGATGAGACCCGCGATGGTGCGGGGACCATTTCCTGATGTTTTTTTGCTGGATCCTGCAAAAATCCGTAAGTAAGAAGAGGTATCTAATAGATATCATCTGGCCTCGGCAAGGCAGAGGTCAGTGCACCAGACTGCAACAGCACCACACTTGTCTGCATGTGTAGTGCTGAGGTTTGAATTGGTGCAGAAAGAATGGGGGCAGTGTGTCTGTGGGGGTAAGATTGGAATAGGTGAGTAGAGTAGTTAAGTCGAGAAGGTTGATGTCTCAGTGGCTGTTGGAAATAAATAAAGATCCAGATGGACAGAAGGCAGATTGAGGTGTTTTGCAAATGTTCTCCCTGCAACATTCACATGTATGTTTATTCCTATGGCTTTACTGTCATGACCTTATCCTGTGCACTTCTCAATAGCAGAAGGACTTTGTGGATGGGTGGCAGTCATAGGTGCAGATCCATTATTAAAACTACTCAGGATCATCTTGAGGTGAGCAAATGTGCATGTACTTGCTATATCATGCTGTTAAATATTGTTTCATTATATCCATTGACCCAACATGACAGTAGAAGTAAAGGCTCTAATCACATCACAGAATATTAGCTCGCAGTTAAACTAGTTGATTCCTCATTCAGTGAAATGTGCAGATTGTAGGAAATCCCCGTGTGATCCACAAGTTGCAGCATGAAGTTAGGAATGGTTGTCAATGACAATCTCACCACCTGGTTTCAGAATGTACCCAGCTCCTTAATTCAGAGACCTCTTCTTCCCCAAACTTAAGTTTTTGAAGCTGATCTTATGTTAAATGTAACTAGAGTAAGACATGATGCAAATAGTGAGATGCTAGGTTTTAAACAAGAAAATCTGCAGATGCTGGGGTCAAGTGCAAATCACAAGTATGTTGCAAAAACAGAAGGTCACACAGCATCCATATCAAGTAAAGGGTAACCAATATTTAGGGCTGGAAATAAGAAATAAAATCAGGCAAACGCCTGGATAAAATGGTGGGAGGGAGGAGGGGAGGAGAAGAAGGAGGTAAAACAGGGTCTCTAATTCAATAGCCTAGAATCCTCGATATTCTTCAACATTAAATTATTTCCTTTTCATTGCAATGGGGCTAAAAATAGGAGGTTGACATCTGAAATACACAAACAAACACTGCAGATGTTGTATTGTTGGATTGGGATATCTGTGGATGTTTGCAGATTCACAAGTGAAATTCTAGCAAAAGCAAGAATCTCATTACAGGATATACCAAGTCAAATTTGTGAAGAGCAAGTTAATCATAATAAGATTGCCCTCATTGGGCTACATTATGGCATGAAATTGACTATGTTACTTAAATATTTTGGGATGTACCCTTTAGTCAGCTAGTAGCTTTTCATGGAAATATTCTACATGATCTCTAAAACCATAAATATATGTGGTTAGAAAATAATGGACAAACTCCAAATATTGTTTATCAAACAAATGTATGATTGAAATTGATTGCTTTTACTTGAATAAAATAAATAAATAAATAGATAAAGAGGCCTTCAGAACAAAAAAAAACTTTCATGGTATGTGACCAACATTTGAATACAGTCTTTGCAATCCATTTTTGCTAATTAAATCAAGAATTCATTAATCAATGCTGATCTTGTAGATCGATGGTCCAAAGTTTAGATTAAACATAGAGAGGACCTAAAATGTTGAAGAAGCACCCATAATCTTGATTATAACCTCAAATGTCATCAAGTAATTTCCAAAGTTACAGAAACAATCTTCAACATTTTAAGGAAACCTTGCAGAGTAAAATGCTGGGAACCTCAGCCGGCAAAGTAGCAAATGCAATGAATCGGTATCTTTACTACAACGATGTTTCCTCACTCAATTCCTACTCCTTTTTCCTTACTAGCACTACAGAGTTCCATGAAGACTGGGAAGACTATACATTTGGAGTAATGCTGTGAATGCCTCCTTGTTACAATTTTGCAATTATCATAAAGCCATGACAACCCACCTTTTACAAGTTCAATTCAGTAGTCAAGTGTGTCAGTGCATTCATCTTGATGGTTTGTCAGTTTAGTTGGTTTGGAACAACCACCCACTCACAAACCCACATGCTCCTGCACATCTAAATTCAGAATTTACTCTCTGCCTAATTGACTTCAGCTAATGTATTAACAAAATTCCATTCTAACTGAACTCAATAAAATATCTGTTCTTGACTAATTTTAACTTAATATATTTGAGATGTTAATTTTCTATGTTTCACTTTTATTGCGCACAAATTATAGGGAGACACGTTGCACAGGGTGAACCTTGTATTAGTAGGCAGTTAAGTCAAAGTATGCCTCCAAGGAAATTGTTAAGATTCGGTTGCTTAGGAACAATGCCTGCATTGATTTGAATTCATTGTATCTTAAACGTAAAACAGTTATGGTTGAGTATGGAAATATGACATAAACAATGAGGTTTATAATATTAAATGATACCTGGCATTCTTACATAGCAATAAATAATATCCGTGATGGAAGAGCAAAGGAAATTATCCAATGCATGAAAAAAAGTGCATCTATTTTAATATGTTAGTTACAGGTGTAAAACAAAGCAAGAAACATGTATCATGGAATAGTCAATGTGCTCTTCTGGTACTGCTCTGATTTGGTAAAGTCTCTTGAAGCACGTTTAACTCTTCCTCCAGCATCTCCAAACACAACTGGCCTGTGTGGTTCTTTGCTTTCTGTCCCAGTAGATTGCATATCAGTTTGTGTTGATGGCAGGGTGCATGCTGAAATGTATTGAGTTTTGACTACCTGGACAGTCTTAATCAACTGCAGACAAGTGGAACTCAGCAGAACAGTGGGTAGAAGTGGTCAGTCACCGTTTTGAATTTGGAGCCTTTCTCACGTAAGTGGCCATATTACATATATAAAAGGGGAAAGAACTGGTGGAGAGCCTCAGAAATGGAAGGGAAGAAGGCATGAGAGACAGGGAGAGGGAGAGATGACTAGGAAGGTAAGGAAGAAAAATGTGTGTGTGTGTGTGTGTGTGTGTGAGAGAGAGAGAGAGAGAGAGAGAGAGAGAGAGAGAGAGAAAATCATTACAGGAGTTGGTGAAGAGATGGAAACTGGAACAGGTTAACCTAAAATCAGAAAAAAATTACTGTTTATGCCATTAGGTTTAACCAGGATCAGGAGGAATACAATTGGTTGCTCCATAATTTACGTTTATGACAAATTTATAACAGGACTTAGATGTAATTTTTCTCTTCCAGGTTTAAAATTGCAAACACATTTGAGCAATACAAAATTAAATTTTGATTTAAAAAAAACACATCATTGAGAAACTTAGAATTAAAAAAAAGTTTAATTTATGGCTTCAGAACTTTGTCAATTAAGTTTTCAAGATGTTTCTCATGTAGCATTAGAGATGCATGATGCGATTGTTAAACAATAGACAACCCACCCTGACACATTCCAAATCATTGTTGGTGACGTTAACCAGGCCTGTCTCAAGAAAACCCTGCCCAGTTACTACCAACACGTAACCTGCTGTACCAGAGGTCTTAGTACACTTGATCACTGCTACACCAAGATAAGAAAGGCCCACCATTCTTTCTCAAGTCCACATTTTAGCAAGTAGTGCTCCGTCTTCCTGACAACAGACCGAGCCTAAAAAAAAAAGAGACTCAGGAAGGTGGTCGCAGGAGGCTGAAGAACAGTTATAGAACTGTGTAACTGGGAATTTGAATGATTACATCAGGGCAGTTACAGACATTATAAAAACAGCCATGGACAATGTTTCCCCATAAATAATTCAGGATTTCTCCAACCAGAAAACAGGATGATGAACAATAAAATCCAGAACCTACAGAGAGCCAAATCACAGGTGGTTACATCTGGAGATCCAGAACACAACACAAGGAGCAAGTATGACTTACAAAAAGCCATATCCCAGGGGAAGTAAAGATTCTGGATGAGAATGGAAACAACAAAGGATATCTGTCAGCTGTGTCAAAGCCGAAATTATGTGCTATGAAGCCAAGTAGAAGAAAGCAAAGCAGATCAACTCAATAGCTTCCACGCTTGGTTTGATGACCAAAATGAGGAAGAACCACTGTGCACTCCCATTTCCTCTAATAATCCTCTGCTTTCAGTATCTGAAGGTGACGTGTGAGCTGCATTTAAGAGAGTAAATCCATTAATACCTCAAAAATTCAAGTATTAAATAAATATATTAGAATTTTTTTTATGGAAAGGTAAAATGACCAGAGTTTCTATAGAAAAAGATAACATGGAAATATGAATTGGGAGGTTTACAGCTCCCTAATTTAAAAAAAACCTTAGAGCTGCTCAAATGAAATTTCTTACTTTTTTTTTGAAGAGGGGAAAAATCTGGGTAAAAATAGAATTAAATAAAGTAGGCGAGAGAAAATGCAGAAGATAAATGGGATTCAAAATTAATGACTGCTAAAAGAGATACTCCTTTATTGAAAGGTTTGATTAAAATTTGTCATGATAGAAATATAGAAATTGGAATAATAAGTAATTTATTTCTCAAAACTCCTTTGACTATTAACAGACTTATATTTTGTACATTAGAGAATTTTTTTTTTGAAATTTGGTCTTGTAAAGGTATCAGATATATTTAAGTTTGCTATGAACAAGGGCAATTGATGGACTTGTCTTCTCTCTCTCTCTCTCTCTCTCTCTCTCTCTCTCTCTCCAACTGAAACTGCCAGAAAGACAATGTGACTCTCTTACTTGCCAAAACCCCCACCTTCTTCAGCAAACCAGAGGAGTTCTCCTCTCTTGGTCAAGCTATTGTTTTGGGTAAACAAAACCCAGGAGTGACCTTTCTGTGAGCACTTTGCAGAAAGGTCAGAAGCCTTGTAGTTATCCAACCATCCATCCTGTCTCCAATTCCGAACAATGGTCTATTCATTTCATGATGTCATTTCAATTAAAACCCACTTGTGAAATGTGCATAAAAGTCTCCAAAAATCCCACAATGTTACTGAATATGAATTATTCAGTCTTTCAAATAAGATCAGTTTTAAAATGTGTGTATGTATGTAACCTACTCTAATTTTACTAAATTCCTCCCAATATTTATCCATTACAGGATACAGACTTAAATGTGATAATAGATGAGAAGAATTGGGCTGATTTATGTCAAGACTGTATGACTAATACAATAAACATAAGATATAGATTGATATAATTTTTTTTTTACATCAGCTATACCTCACACCACACAAAATAAATAAACTGAAATCAAATGAATAAGATCAGTGTTTTAGATGTGGCAAAGAGATGGGAACTTTTTTACATTGAACATGTTCTTGTGATAAGGTCAGACCTCTTTGAATGGAATTATGGATTTAAAAAAAATTAAATTACAAGAGACCAATTTCCACAAAATAGAGAATTATTTATTAGGTAACAATATAGGGATAAGGACCTAAATTGAAATTAACTAGATATCAGGTAGAATTTGTTAAAATTGTATGAGTAGTTGCTAGAAGGTGTATTGCCGAAGCTTGAAAACCAGATTCACAATTAAGTTTGGAACGATGGAATGGGGAAATGTACAGTTGTGTTCCCTTCGAGAAAATTACATGTACTTTAAGGAAAAATTTGGCACCTATATCTACAAAAAAGAGGATTAATTTTTAATTTTTGTTAGATTTCTATGTTCTTCTTAGACTCTAAGACCTGGATGGAATCCCATTAACAATAAAACAGATATGAATTTTAGATTAGATAGATTTTAACACTTTCAGAAGTCCACTCTCATTCTTATCCTTACTTTTTAATCTCTCTCTTTTCTTTTTATCTTTCTATTCTACACATATCTATGTTTTTTTTCTTTTCTTTCTTCATCTTTTTCTTGGGGTTGTAGGAGGGGTGGGGGAGGTGGTGTTGGGATATTATCATCATTTGATAATCAATATATTATTTAATTTGTTATTTGAAATATATTTGAATGCATGTATGGTTAACCATTTTAAATACAATATTTAAGAAAAAGGAGAATAAATCCAAGAAATAAATCTGGTCTGGCCAAGTACTAAAAACCTGAACTGACCAACTTGCCAATGTATTCATGTATATCTTCAACTTCTCACTCTGGAAGGGTGTGTCACCTACCAGTTTCAAACAGGCCTCAATTGTTCCAATGCGCAAGAAGGATGTGATAACCCGCTTAAATGTCTACCGACACTCACATCCACAGGGATGAAATGTTTTGAGAGGCTGGTGTTGAAGCATATCAGCTCCTATCTGAGGGGTGACATGGATCAATTCCAACTTGCCTATTTCAACAACAAGTCTACGGCAGATGCCATCTCACTAGTTCTACACAAAACCATGGAACACCTGGACAGCAATGATGCATATATCAGGATGATCTTTATTGACTACAGTTCAGAATTCAGCACCATCATCCCATCAAAACTGGGCTACAACATCCTACTGTGCAATTGGACCTCCTCACCTCCAGACCACAATCAATGAGGATTGCTGAGAATATCTGCTCCACAATCTCTATCAGTTCCAGAGCACCAGAGGTCTGTGTACATATCCGCTACTCTACTCACTTTACACCTATGACTGTGCTTCTTGTTACAGCAACAATATCATCTACAAATATGCTGACGATACCATGGTAGAGGGTTATATAAAAGGAGGTATTGAGTCAGCATACAGGAGGGCGAGTGTACATCTCATTGAATAGTGTAGTAACAACAACATCACACTCAATGTCACCAGTGGTCATTGGAGGATAGAGGTGGAAAGAGGGAAAAAAAATAAATTCCTGGGAGCCACTATCTCAAAAGACCCTTCCAGGACTGAACACACTAATGTCATCATGAAGAAAACACATCATCACCTCTGCTTCCTCAGATATTTGTAGTGATATAGTACGGCATTGGAAACCTTGGCAAACATCTAACCACATGTAGTGGAATGTGTGCTAACCAGCTGCATCACAGCCTGGTATGGGGTCACCAATCCCTCTGAGCAGAAATCCCTGTGAAAGATAGTGGACACAGCCCAGTACATTACAGGAAAAACTCTCCCCACCATTGATTAAAAAAAAACATATGGATCGCTGCCGTCAGAGAGCATCAGCAATCATCAAAGATCCACACCTGTTCTCATTGCTGCCATCAGGAAAGAAGTATAGGCAATCATTTTAGAAGGGAAGAGGGTAAATTTTGTAGAATAGCATTTTTTTTGTCTTTTCAATTTTCCATTTTATATGTTTAAGTGCATAATATACTTTTTTATTTATTTTAATCTGTTAACTATTATAGAAAAGTTTTTTCTGCATATAATTTCTATACCTGTATATTCCTTTTTATGTTCTTACTTTGCTTAATGGCTTTTACTTGCTTATTGTTATTGAAACTTAATAATAAATATTAAAAAAGGGAAGGGGTATAGGTACCAGAAGACTCAGAGCACCAGATTCAGAAACAGTTGCTACCTTTCCAACATTAGACTCTTAAAAAAGAAACTCAATCAGAGACTCGTTGAAGGACTTATTTTGCATATTATTTTTATTTTCTCTCTATTGCATAATCAGTTTGTTTACATTTCTTTCTTTGTTTATATTTCTCTCTTTTGTGCATGGGTATTTTCTTGACTACAGTGTTTTGCACTACTGATAAGTAGAAATTCTGCCTGGCCTGCAGGAAATAGAATCTCAGGGTTGTATGTGATATCATGTCTATACTCTGCCTATAAATCTGAACTTTGAACTTAGCTTCGATGTCTAAATCAGGGCAGAACATAAATTAATATGTGGTGTTTAGCTTGTTCTGGAAGCTAATTGCCTCTAATTAAAAAGGAGTTACACTAGTGTCAGCCACTCAATACGTCCATTCATAACCACAATTGCAATGAGTAAAAACAGTCTCCAGAGTGGGGTGTAAATCACTCAGGAATATTTAATGTTTTAGTGTAAGTAGAGGTACAGAAATCCAAAGACCGGCAACTCTAGATTCAAGAATTTCTTTCCAACAGCTATCACAGTCTTGAGCCTCCCATCACTTCACTTATCATAAATTACCCTGACACAACAAAAGGCTCGTCTGCACGATTATAATGGCACTTTGTGTTTCTTGCACAATTGAAACTGAAAATGTATCATCTGCCCGTCTTTGTACTTGTGATCTCTTTCTAAATTAATTTAATTGCATACTATTGCTGTTTTGTTCTTTACAAAATATGTGCTTGGCTGCAGGAAGTAAGAATTTTTGTGAACACATGCAATGTACAATGTACCTGATATTAAAGATAATTTATCTTCGTGATTCATTCTCCATTGATTTGCTGGGGTCTTTTTTTTGCATATTGTCAGTGAACTAAAATCTTGCCTACCCTGCATATTTGATTAATAGTTAATTTTACTCTATTTTTTATAGGTTATAAACTTTTATGTGACATAATTGAACATGTGTGCATTTGCGGGAGTGCATGTGTGACAAATTGCTGGAAGAAATCAACATTTTGAGTAACATCAGTGGTCAACATTTTTGCCCATAACCCTTTATCAAGACTAAAACTGCAGAGGGGATATAGCTGTATAATGAGGACAGGGTGGGAAGATTTGGACAGGGTCAGAAGGCGATTGGTGAACCAGTTAATTGACAGGTGCCAGTCAAAAAGAGAGTGTATAGAGAGAAAAAAAATATATAGATAGATAGAGATAGATTTAACAGAGAGGGTGGGGGGGGGAAGAGAAAGAGAGAGGGGGAGCAAGAAGAAAAATAAGGGTCAGTTAGAGGAAAATGAGTCATACAGGGTGGAGGGGTAACAATGGTGGTATACGACAAGACAAGATGGAACCAAAAGTGGTGGGCAAGGGGGAAGAATCCTGCAAGGTAAATATGGGTGGAAGAAAATACAACCAGAGAAGAAGGAGAATGAGAATGGGGGGGGGGGGGGGTGGTGGGGGGGCTATTCATATATGGACATGCACACATCCTCCACAGAGAATTAATTCAGCATATCCTTCAGCAAACAGTTATATGATTAGAAGGGTTGCTATTTAGAGCCTTGTCGCAATGTAAAAACATTTTGCTTTATTATGTGAATGTGTATATTTAATGTAGCAATAATATTTAGATGTTAGTTGCAATATCCCCTTAAAGAAACAATATTTTATGTGGTCGATTATATGCAAAGATGTAAGAAAACCATGAAGATTTTCATGATAATTGTGTTGTTTTGTGGTCAGTGTTGCTCAATATTTTCTTTCTTTAAAAAAAAATGAAGTTGCCAAATTGTTTTGCAGGATATTTGACTCTGCGCAGTTGGTCTCGGTATCAGAAATACTCATTCAGTAATTGATAGCTCTAAGTGTAGTAAGGAGGCATGTTGAATGTCTTAGTTCCAAATTTTAAGCCTTCATATCTGTTCTATAGTTACGACACTCTAAATGAACACCTCAAACAGCTTTGCAGGAACCTTTTCAAGGTAGTTTTTGGCAATTGCCTTTGTATTTTCATTTCAGCCATCTTTGAACATGGGTATAGCATTGCCTTGGTGAGAAATTAATCCTGAGTTACTAGAGCTACATTTTGGAAGCAGAGAGAATGACACCCACTCCTATACAACATGTTTATCTCTACTGACTACGCTTAAATATTCAGCCACTGACTTTACGAGATCTCTGATCTCAGGTGTTGAGCATGTTTCCAAATATTGTTTCACTTTGGGAGTGAATGTTTGTTGTGGTGGTGTGAACAGATTGCTAGCTCATTTCAGGGTGCAGTCAACAGTCAACTGCATGGCTCTGAATCTGGAATCACCTGTAGGCCAGACCAACCTTCCTTTCACAATAAAAAATTAGTGACCCAAATAGTTTTAAAAAAAAACTTTATTTAGTATTTTTTTCAATAAGAATAAACAGACTTTTACAGAATAAGTAATCTAATAATAATAAAACAAACCCACCCCTTCCCTCCCACAACAGATGCCTCAAGGGAAACATTAAAAATAAAAAAAACATTCAGTAAATTACAATATTAAATTCATATTCTTCATATATGGTGTCCACATGTTAACAAAAAACATAATTATTATGTAAATTATATTATTTTCTCCATATAAATACACGACTTCAACTCATTATGCCATCGAACTACATTTAACTCCGCTTCATCTTTCCAAGACAGAGCAATACATTTATGACCAGCTGTCAATGTTAGACAAATAAACGCTGCCTGAAACTTATCCAACCCCAAGTCCACTAATGGACTAAAATAACTGAACAAAAATATTTTTGGATCTAAAGGAAATTGAATTTTAAACAAAATTTGAAGAAAAATCCTAATTTTAAACCAGAAAAGGACAAACTTTATCACAAAACCATAAAGAATGTCAAAATGTTCCAACACATAATCCACACCTAAAACACAAACCTGAATTACTAAATCCATATTTTTCCAATTTTTCAGGGGTTAAATATAATGGATGCAAAAAATTATAATTAACCATACTATATCTTAACATTAATTAATTTAGTCAACCCATCATAACACATATTTTCCCAATCCATCTGACTAATCTCACAACTTAAATCATGCTCCCATTTAATCCGAGATGTATTTAATTTTTTAAACATTGTATCTTGTAATAATGCATACATCTCTGATATAAAACCCTTATCTGACAAATATGGAACAAATTCAAATTTAGTTAACTTAGAAATTTTAATTTCTCTTCCAAAATTATCTTTCACTAATGCCCCAATTTGGTAATAAACAACCAGAGAATTGTCTAAAATCCCAAATTTCTCTTTAAGCTGAATACATGATAACAATTCACCTTCTTCAAAACAATCCTGCAATCTTTTTTATTCCTTTAATCCACCAATGTGACCCAAATAGTTGATCATGAATTGAATAAGACAAAGCTTGATCGGAAACCATTTTCTCATGTAAAAATGAATATCAACATACATCATACAAAAACTTAAACACTACTATGAAAACAAAACTGCAATATCAAAATGATGATCAAGTACTTCTCCATTGACCTATTGAGAGATATTTCACATGGATTGGCTTGCTCTCATACTTACTTCTCCACTACAAGCTAAAAAGAATAAGAAGTATTACAATTGGCTGGATAAACTCAACATGTTGAGCAACAACAGTGGGAGAACAAAATGCTCAATATTTTGTTTTGAATCTCTTCATTCCAGCATCTGTTGCCTCTCTTGTGTTTCCAGTTTACTGCTCCACTAAAAATGAATAAACTCTCAAGATCACAAAACCCTAATCAGAATTGCTTCTTTAAGGGAACACTGAAAGTCATTGTTTCTTTCCTCTCTTGTTGAAAATGATGTAAAATTACTCTTTCATCTTCTTGGTATTTGGATAAATACAATAAAAGTGAAAATGAAGTATATCTTTCATTTTATGTGCAATGCTGTCCCTGTTTGCTAATTAGATGACTATTTTCTGGGATTCAACAATTCATTTTAACTGAGGTCAATCTAGTCAATGCTGATGGAGAAATGAATACTTGCTGAATGATGAAGACCAGAATTAATTAAAATGTAGAGGATGATGTAAATCCTTGAAATAAAGATGCCAATATCTAATGATAACAGGGAGTAACAATAATCAGCCTATCGCATCTGAAGATTGTCAATAGCTGGGCTGGAACTGTATTATCTCAATTAGGATAGATAGAGGAATAGAACAAAGGGAAGTGGTATCTCTGTGTAGATAAGATGGGATTTGAATTACCACTAATGTTCTTTCCTGGAGAAGAAAGTTTTTGTTGTAAGGATATAAGAATATTACTTCCTGGGTAGTTTATATTTTATCCATATATATAATGGACAAACTTGTATTATATATGTATATATGTACTGTGTATGTATACACACACACTCCTGTACTTTTGATGGGGTTACATTCCAATAAATCCATCATAAGTGGAAACATCTTAAGTTTAAAAAGAATACCTCACCTACCGAACATCATAGTCCCACCTAGCCTACCTTAAATGTGCTCAGAGCACTTGTTGTAGCCTGCAGCTGGGCAAATTTATTCAAACCAAAGCCTATTTTATAATTCAGTGTTGAATACATTTATTCCACACTGAAAAAAAACAAACTTTAATCATAAAATATAGCACCAGGCTCCATCATAACTTCAAAAAATTGTATATCAAGCCATCATAAGTAGAGGAGCATCTGTGTGCATATAGCATGTATACATCGCTTTATGGAACTAGAGCATTCCTATGAAACCTTTAATAAACCAAAATGATGTAAAGTGAAGGCCCATTCATTACTATTGAAGTCTATTTTCATAAAAGTGAAAACCCATTTAAATCCTATATATATATATATATATATATATATATGTGGATAAACTTTTTTTAATTTTAATTTTTATTTTTCACACTATGAACCATACTGACCAAAATATATACAGACATTTTTCTCTTGAATATATACAGTGTCATTTTCTCCCCTTTCCCCCCTCCCTTCCCTCCCTCACCCCCCTTCCCATTTATTCAAAGTTCAATCTATATTAAAACCGTTAAACAATGTCGTCACTTAATAAAAATAAACAAGAATTTTTTGTCTTTTACTTTTATATACTGAGACAGTTCATTTTGTTGTCTTCTCCTTCTGTCATTTTAGGTGGTGGAGGTCCGTGGTAGTATTTCTCTATTCTGTTTCACGTATGGTTCCCATATTTGTTCGAATATTGTGATGTTATTTCTTAAATTATACGTTATTTTTTTTTCTAATGGAATACATTTATTTAGTTCTATGTACCATTGTTGTATTCTCAAGTTGTCTTCTAATTTCCATGTTGACATAATATATTTTTTTGCTACAGCTTGGGCTATCATAATAAATCTTTTTTGTTCCATCCAAATCGAGTCCAAATTCTTTATTTCTTATATTACTTAGAAGGAAGATTTCTGGGTATTTTGGTATATTGCTTTTTGTGATTTTATTTAATACCTGGTTTAGATCTTCCCAATTTTTTTCACTTTCCCACATGCCCAAATTGCATGTATTGTTATTCCCGTTTCCTTTTTACAGTGAAAACATCTGTCTGATACTGTTGGGTCCCATTTTTTAACTTTTGGGGTGTAATGTATAGCCTGTGTAACCAATTATATTGTATTATGTGTAACCTCATGTTTATTGTATTTCTCATAGTTCCAGAGCATAGCTTTTCCCATGTTTCATTCTTTATCTTTATGTTTATATCTTGTTCCCATTTTGTTTAGGTTAACAATTTGTTTCCTCGTTCTCCTTTTCTTGCAGTTTGATGTACATGTTTGTTATAATTTTTTAAATTATCATTGTGTCTGTAATCACATATTCAAAATTGCATCCTTCTGGTAACCTCAGACTGTTTCCCAATTTGTCCTTCAAGTAGGCTTTCAGTTGGTGGTATACAAACCTTGTATCGTGAGTTATATTATATTTGTCCTTCATTTGTTCAAAAGATAATAATTTATTTCCCGAAAAACAATTTTCTATTCTATTGATCCCTTTTCTCTCCCATTTTCTGAAGGAAAGGTTATCTATTGTGAAAGGGATTAGTTGATTTTGTGTCAATATTAATTTTGATAGTTGATAATTTATTTTATTCCTTTCTATGTGAATCTTCTTCCAAATGTTGAGCAGATGGTGCAATACTGGTGAATTCCTATATCTTACCAATTTTTCATCCCACTTATATAGTATATGTTCAGGTATCTTCTCCCCTATTTTATCTAGCTCTAAACTGGTCCAATCTGGTTTTTCCCTTTTTTGATAAAAATCTGATAGGTATTTTAATTGTGCTGCTCTATAATAATTCTTAAAATTTGGTAGTTGTAAGCCTCCTTGTTTGTATAATTCTGTTAATTTATCTACTGCTATCCTCAGTTTTCCCCCCTTCCATAAGAATTTCCTTCTTATTTTCTTTAGCTCCTTGAAGAATTTCTCTGTTAGGTGAATTGGTAATGATTGAAATAGGTATTGTATCCTTGGGAAGATGTTCATTTTAATACAGTTTATCCTTCCTATCAGTGTTAGTGGTAAGTTTTTCCAGTGCTCTAAGTCGTCTTGTAATTTTTTCATTAATGGTTGATAATTTAGTTTGTATAGATGGCCGAGATTATTATTTAGTTGTATAACCTAGGTATCGAATTGCTTGTGTTTGCCATCTAAATGGTGATTCTTTCTTAAACTTTGTCAAATCCACATTATTCATTGGCATTGCTTCACTTATATTTGTGTTGAACTTGTACCCCAATACTTCTCCATATTCCTTCAATTTCTTATGCAATTCTTTTATTGATATTTCTGGTTCTGTTAAGTATATTATAATGTCATTTGCAAATAGACTGATTTTATATTACTTCTCTTTTATTTTTATCCCTCTTATTTTAATTTCTGTTCTTATCAGTTCCGCTAGTGGTTCTAAAGCTAACGCGAATAGTGGACATCCCTGCCTTGTTGATCTGCTTAATTTAAATTGGTTTGATATATATCCATTAACTGTCACCTTCGCCAATTGTCGCTTATATAATGCTTTAATCCAATTAATATATTTATTTGGTTGGTTGAATTTTTGTAGTACTTTAAATAAATAATTCCATTCTATTCTGTCAAAGGCTTTCTCTTATGTTCTTCTCCACCTTATATGTTTGCAGTGTTTCATAATTTTTTTTTTGTCTGTCAATCCTCTTCTTTTAATTGTATCTTCCTTTATTGCTAATTCTTTTTCTGTATTTGTTATTTCCCTTTCCAACTGTTCTATTTCCCGATTGTAGTCTTTCTTCATCTTAGTTACATAACTTATGATCTGTCCTCTGATGAATGCTTTTATTGCATCCCATAGTATAAACTTATCTTTCACTGAATCTGTATTATTTTAAAGTACATTTTATTTTGTCGCTTAATGAATTCTCTAAAATCCTGTCTTTTAAGTAGCATGGAGTTTAATCTCCATCTATACATTCTTGGTGGGATGTCCTCTAGCTCTATTGCCAATAACAGGGGTGAGTGATCCGATAACAATCTAGCTTTATATTCCATTTTCTTAACTCTTCCTTGAATATGGGCTGTTAACAGGAATAGTTCTATCCTTGAGTATGTTTTATGTCTACCTGAATAATATGAATATTCCTTTTCCTTTGGGTGTTGTTTCCTCCATATATCTAAATGTTGCATTTCCTGCATTGATTTAATTATAAATTTGGTTACTTTGTTCTTTCTGTTAGTCTTTTTTTCCAGTTTTATCCATGTTTAAGGTTAAAATCTCCTCCTATTAGTATATTCCCTTGTGTATCTGTGATCTTCAAAAAGATAGCTTGCATAAATTTTTGATTTTATTCATTAGGTGCATATACATTGAGTAAATTCTAAAATTCTGAATATATCTGACATTTTATCATTACATACCTCCCTGCTGGATCTATTATTTCCTCTTCTATTTTGATTGGTACATTTTTATTGATTAATATCACTATTCCTCTGGCTTTTGAATTATATGATGCTGCTGTTACATGCCCTATCCAATCTCTCTTTAATTTCTTGTGTTCCACTTCAGTTAGATGTGTTTCTTGCATGAATGCTATATCATTTTTTTCTTTCTTCAGTAAATTTAACAGCTTCTTCCTTTTGATTTGGTTATGTATTCCATTAATATTTAAAGTAACAAACTATATATAAAGAAGAAGCATAAAGTATAAGTTATAATAAGAAGGGAAAGGAAGGGAAGAAAGGAAGTAAGGAGGGAATTAAGAGAGTGAGCTTTGTTATATATATGAAGATTTTTTTTTCTGGGGGGACTGGGTGGGGAAGAATAACAGTCACTGTGAAATCAGTTGACTCTTGGCAGCGGGTTCGCAATCCAAATGGAGAGGGGAGATGTGGTTGCCCGACAAGAGACAAATCAGAGAGGGGAGGGACTATTGGGGTTAAACAAATTTTATATATGGGAATATTGGAAATATTTTATGTTTTAGAAATGTTGTCTTACAATGTGTTAAAAAAAAAGAAAACAGAAATGGATAAGAAGGGAAGGTGGTGATGAGGAAATGGAAAGGAAAGATAAACAAAGAATGAAATGGCCATATATGGATAAACTTGTTGCTAATTACAATATAATAGTATATTTATGTATTTGATCCTGAGGCACCAAGATTATTCTTCTAAAATCCTCTCTTAGAATTCGCACCATCATTATGGTGAGTGGGAATTATTTTGTCCGTGTTCTTATTAATGATCTCACAAGCTCTTTTATTGACATCTTTATTGCAGATATGTTGAGCTAACCAATTTCATCTTCAGAATACAGATAAACGATTGAAATCCTAATGGCATGGTGCCACGATAACAATCTCTCTCACTCAATGTCAGTGAGGTGAAGGAGATAATCATTGGCCAGGAAAGTAGGCAGAGTCTAAATTCCTGTCCATGTCAATGGCACTGATATGGAAAGAGTGGATAGCTCCAAGTTCATGACCTTATTTGGACCAATCATGTTGGCGTTATGGTAAAGAGAGCAATGACCTTATCTAGACCTAACATATTTATATTATTTTCAAGAAAACACACCAATGCATCAAAATCTGTTTTACTTTTTCTGTTTGATATACTCATTGTGAAAAATGAATAATGTAAGTGTACCTCATTAGTGTATGGATGTCAGCTGAATGATTCAGCATCATAAAGTCATGGTGATAAACTTGTGACTGTCAACAGCAACACAGTTCATATAAGGGACCTTCCTTCTGTTTTTAAGAGCACAATAGTCACAAAGATCCTATAAGGTTAGAGTGATAGTTATAATCTTGACCTCTTGAGGGTACCAGCGATGAGTTGTTGCAGCTAGGGGAAGATTCAAAATGGATGCCTCCACGAGGTCGTAAGTGAGTAAGTGACAGAATATAGATATGTTTTTGGGAGATACATTGGGGCAGGATTTTTAGTGTAGGTCACATACAAACACTTTAAAACAGATCTTATTTAAAATACTACAGCTCTGCTCATGATAGACATATTGGCCCCAGAACCTTTGCAGAAGCTTTGGAGAGTGCCCAAGAGACTTCACTCATGGATTGTTGTTTACAAAAAGGAAACAGATGAAAGAACTTGTTGGAACCGCATTCTGCCTGGAGTGAAACTTGCTGCTGTTCTAAGAGTGTCATGTGGTTTTGCAAGGAGAGAGAGTCAAACAGGCTTTCTCTCAGGGAGAGGGAGAGAGAGAGAGAGAGAGAGAGAGAGAGAGAGAGAGAGAGAGAGGGGGGGGGAGGGAGCAGTTGTACAGTTTTATAGTCAGCAGCAGCAACTGGAAAAAGGACTGGAACAGGGCAAGCAGGAAAGCTTGTGGAAAACCCCATTTGGAAGATGGGTTGTGAGTGCTTAGTTCAGTCTGGTCAAAGCACTTGTGGTTCATGAAAAAAGAGAGAATTGGCTATCTAGTGTTTCACTTGAAATAGGAGAAACAAAAAGGCACTCTGTAATGATCTGAAAGAAAGAGATTATCATATGGAGAACCCTGAGGGGGGCAAGTTTCTTCGGCAAGACTCTGAGATGGCTGATTAAAAAAGGAATCAGCATACAACAAATCTCTCTCTAAAAATGAACAACAACCTTCCTGAGTGGTAACCATTTACCTTTCAAGCACCAAAGCCTGGTGAACTTTATCAATGTTAAATTCTATACACAGCATAAGAATTGCCTGCGACCAGTGATCTTGGAGGAATGAGAAGTGAAATTGGACTGTGAATCAAAGAACTTTTCTGAATTTACACACACATTACATACATGTGCACTTAGAATTAAAAGGGGGTTTAGTTAGTTTAGTTAAGTCAATAGTGATAAGTTAAAGTGTAATTCTGTTTTCATGTTTAAAGATAATTAAAAGCAACTTTTGTTTCAGTAACCATTTGTCTTGGTGAATATCTATTGCTGTTGGATTTTGGGGTCCTCTGGGCTCATAACAATACTGTAGCTAATAAACTATAGTTGTTCTAATAGAACCCAAGTTTCTTTATTATAATAAAAGAAATGTCGAATACTAGGAGGGGAAGAAACATCAGGAGTGTGCAGACTGAAAATCTGTGGATAGCAGGAGAAATTAGAGAGTGTAAAGGCTCTGACTGAAGACCATTCTAATTACAGAAACAATACTTTTGATGTTCTTAGATGCATCCAAACGGACAAAAATATTTACAGATACTTCAAAAGATGGATTAGGTATCATACTACTTCAGGCTGTGGAAGAAGATTGGACACCAATAGCTTACGCATCAAGGATGATGACAACACCTAATGTCGATATGCCCAGATCGAGAAAGAGTGTCTTGATCTGGTCTATGGATTCTAGAAAATTCACAATTCCATGTATGGTCTATCAACATTCATGTCAGAGACAGAGCACAAGTCATTAATAGCAATAATCAAAAAATATCTCAGTGAAATGTCACTGCAAATCCAAAGACTGATGATGAAGCTACAACATTATGACTTTGAATTGATGTACATACTAGGGAAACTTGTTTTGTTAGCTGATGTGTTACCCAGTGCAATGACGCAGAGTAAAGCACACAATTGCAGTTCCACAGAGACAGATGTAAATCTCCATATGAACTTGATCACTGAATCTCTTCCCGTATCTGAAATGAAACCCAAGCAGATCATAGCTGGAACAGAAAGGGACAGAGTTCTACAGAAGACCATCAAGAATCTGAATGAAAGATGTCCTGTACCATCAGAATAAAGCTGAGTGTTTTCAATGGGCTTCTACTCAGATAGAGCAGAATTATCATCCTCAGTCACTGCGACTTGACTTGACGAAAAGGGTGCATGAATGGCACCTGCAAATGGAAAAATGGAAGAGGAGGGCCAGAACTGCTGCTTTTCTAATTTTTTTTATTTTTCACACTGAACCATATCAACCAAAATATGTACCAACGTTTCCCATTAAATATACACAGTTTTTTTTTCTCTCTCTTTCCTTCCCTCACCTCTTCTCACACCCCTCCAAAACCCATAAATATTCAACTTATACAATACATAAAACCATAAAACAATATCTTCACACAAAGGAAAACAAACAAGAAAAATGTGTCATCTATTTGTTACACACTGAATCTAGTCATTTTGTCTTATCATTTTAGTGGATGATGATCTGAGGCAAGCTCTCTCTGTTATGTTCCATGTATGGTTCCCAAATTTGTTCAAAGAATGTGACTTTATTTTTTTAAATTATATGTTATTTTTTTCCAATGGAATACATTTATTCATTTCCATATACCATTGCTGTATTCTCAAGCTCTCTTCCATTTTCCAGTTAACATTTTTTTTTGCTACTGCTAAGGCTATCATAATGAATAATTTTTTTGTGCTTTATCCAATTTGAGGCTTAATTCTTTACTTCTTATGTTACTTAAAAGAAAAATCTCTGGATTTTTTGGTATGTTATTTTTTGTGATTTTATTTAATATCTAATTTAGTTCATCCCAAAACATATTCACTTTTGTACATGCCCAAATTGCATGTAATGTTGTTCCCATTTCCTTCTTACAGTGAAAACATCTATCCGATAATGTTGAAACCCATTGTTTTAATTTTTGAGGAGTGATATATACCCTGTATAACCAATTATACTGTATCATGTGTAACCTTGTGTTTATTGTATTCTTCATAGTTCCAGAACATAACTTTTACCATTTTTTTATCTTTATGTTTAAACCCTTTTCCCACTTTTGTTTAGGTTTATAGTTTATTTCATAATTTTCCTTTTCTTGCAGCTTAATTTACATGTTCATTATAATTCTTTTAATTATCATTGTGTCTGTAATCACATATTCAAAGTTGCTTCCTTCAGGTAATCTCAATCTGTTTCCCAATTTATCCTTTAAATCACCGTTCAATTGATAATATGCAAACATTGTACCATGAGTTATTCCATATTTAAACTTCAACTTTTCAAATGTTAATAAATTATTTCCCAGAAAAAAAATTTCTATTCTTTTGATTCCTTTTCTCTCCCATTGTCTAAAGGAAAGGTTATCTATTGTAAAAGGAATTAGTTGATTTTGTGTCAATAATAATTTTGGTATTTGGTAATTCATTTTTTTCCTTTCTAAGTGGATCTTCTTCCATGTATTAAGTAAATGAAGCAATAGTGGTGAGCTTTTATATTGCACCAACTTTTCAAACCACTTATAAAATATATGTTCTGGTACCTTCTCCCCTATTTTATCTAGTTCTATCTTAGTCCAGTCTTGTTTTTCCCTTGTCTGGTAAAAGTCTGATAAATACCTTAATTGTGCAGCTCTATAATAATTTCTAAAGTTTGGTAACTGCAAACCACCATGGTTATACCTCTCTGTTAATTTATCTAATGCTACCCTTGGTTTCCTCCCTTTCCACAAGAATTTATTTATTATTCTCTTAAGTTAATAAAAAAAAATTCTGTTAAGGGATTTGGTAACATTTGAAATAAGTATTGTATCATTGAGAACACATTCATTTTAATGCAATTTATCCTCCCTATCAACGTTAGCAGTAATTCTTTCCAATGTTCTAAGTCTTCCTGCAATTCCCTTATTAGTGGCTGATAATTTAGTTTGTACAAGTGGCTTAAGTTATTATCTAACCTGATACCTAGGTATCGGATTGCTTGTGCTTGCCATTTAAATGGTGATTCTTTTTAAATTACTCATTGGCATCACTTCATTTTCTTTGCGTTGATCTTGTACCCCATTATTTCTCCATATTCCTTCTATTTCTTCTGTAATTCTTTTATTGATATCTCTGGTTCTGTTAGGTACACTATGATGTCATCCGCAAATAAGCTGATTTTAAACTCCTTCTCCTTTATTTTTATCCTTTTTGCTTTCTTTTGTATTCTTATCAGTTCTGCCAAAAGTTCTATTGCTAAGGTGAACAGTGAGGGGATTATGGACATCCCTGTCTAGTTGACTTAATTAATTTAAATTGATTCAATACATACCCATTTATTGCTACCTTCACCAATGGTCCATTATAAAATGCTTTAATCAAATTTATATATTTTTCTGGTAGATTGAACTTCTGAAATACTTTAAATAAGTAGTTCCACTCTACTCTGTCAAAGGCTTTTTCTGCGTCTAGAGTAACAGCCACTGTCGGTTTCTTATTTCCTTGAATTGCATGAATTAGATTAATAAGTTTACAGACATTATCTGCTGTTCATCTTTTCTTAATAAATCCAGTTTGATCTTGTTTTACTATTTTTGGTACACAATCAGCCAATCTGTTTGCTAATAATTTTGCTATTATCTTATAATCTGAGTTAAGTAGAGATATTGGTCTATATGATGCTGATGTTAATGGATCTTTCCTCATCTTTGGTATTATATCCCCCAGAGGTCTGGAAGGCTGGCGGCAAAACTCTGCATGCCAAACTGCATGAGTTTTTCAAGCTCTGCTGGGACCAAGGAAAGCTGCCTCAGGACCTTCCTGATGCCATCATCATCACCCTGTACAAAAACAAAGGCGAGAAATCAGACTGCTCAAACTACAGGGGAATCATAATGCTCTCCATTGCAAGCAAAATCTTCGCTAGGATTCTCCTAAATAGAATAATACCTAGTGTTGCCAAAAATGTTCTCCCAGAATCACAGTGCAGCTTTCACGCAAACAGAGGAACTACTGACATGGTCTTTGCCCTCAGACAGCTCCAAGAAAAGTGCAGAGAACAAAACAAAGGACTCTACATCACCTTTGTTGACCTCACCAAAGCCTTCGACACCGTGAGAAGGAAACGGCTTTGGCAAATACTAGAGCGCCTCGGATGCCCCCCAAAGTTCGTCAACATGGTTATCCAACTGCACGAAAACCAACAAGGTCGGGTCAGATACAGCAATGAGCTCTCAGAACCCTTCGCCATTAACAATGGCGTGAAGCAAGGCTGCTTTCTCGCACCAACCCTCTTTTCAATCTTCTTCACATGATGCTGAAACAAGCCATGAAAGACCTCAACAATGAAGACACTGTTTATATCCGGTACCGCATGGATTGCAATCTCTTCAATCTGAGGAGCATGCAAGCTCACACCAAGACACAAGAGCAACTTGTCCGTGAACCACTCATTGCAGACGATGCCGCTTTAGTTGCCCATTCAGAGCCAGCTCTTCAGCACTTGACGTCCTGTTTTGCGGAAACTGCCAAAATGTTTGGCCTCGAAGTCAGCAAGAAAACTGATGTCCTCCATCAGCCAGCTCCCCACCATGACTACCAGCCCCCCCCCCCCCCCCCACATCTCCATCGGGCACACAAAACTCAAAACGGTCAACCAGTTTACCTATCTCGGCTGCACCATTTCATCGGATGCTAGGATCGACAACGAGATAGACAACAGACTCGCCAAGGCACATAGCGCCTTTGGAAGACTACTCAAAAGAGTCTGGAAAAAACAACCAACTGAAAAACCTCACAAAGATTAGCATATACAGAGCCGTTGTCACACACACACTCCTGTTCAGCTCCGAATCATGGGTCCTTTACTGGCATCACCTACGGCTCCTAGAACGCTTCCACCAGCGTTGTCTCTGCTCCATCCTCAACATTCATTGGAGCGACTTCATCTCCAACATCGAAGTACTCGAGATGGCAGAGGCCGACAGCATTGAATCCACGCTGCTGAAGATCAAACTGCGCTGGGTAGGTCATGTCTCCAGAATGGAGGACAATCGCTTTCCCAAGATCGTGTTCTATGGCGAGCTCTCCACTGGCCACCGAGACAGAGGTGCACCAAAAGAAGAGGTACAAGGTCTGCCTAAAGAAAGCTCTTGGTGCCTGCCACATTGACCACCGCCAGTGGGCTGATATCGCCTCAAACCGTGCATCTTGGCACCTCACAGTTCGGCGGGCAGCAACCTCCTTTGAAGAAGACCGCAGAGCCCACCTCACTGTCAAAAGACAAAGGAGGAAAAACCCAACACCCAACCCCAACCAACCAATTTTCCCTTGCAACCACTGCAACCATGTCTGCCTGTCCCACACCAGACTTGTCAGCCACAAACGAGCTTGCAGCTGACGTGGACTTTACCCCTTCATAAATCTTCGTCCGCGAAGCCATGCCAAAGAAAATTATTGCTGCCTTACATGAATCTGGCAAGTTTTTGAGTTTCTTCTACCTGGTTCATTACTTCCAGGAGTGGAGGATTTAATAACTCTTTAAATGTTTTATAAAATTCTATTGGAAATCCATCCTCTCCTGGTGTTTTATTGTTCAGCAGCTTTTTTTAATATATCCTGTACTTCCTCTATTTTAAATGGTTTTATTAATTTGTTTTGTTCCTCTTCTTGAAATTCCTCCAGATCCGAGAACAGTCTGTTTTGCTCCTTGGGTATAAATATTTTAAGCATGGCTGGATGTCTTAATATGAATTTATAACCTTTTTTCCATAAAATCATTTTCACCGTATTAAACTCCTTCCTCCTCTTTAAGAGTTCAAAACTTATGTCTGGGTAAAAGAATATTGTTTGACCCTTGTATTCCAATGGTTTATTATCTTCTCTAACTTTATTCTTTGTCTGGTCCAGTATATTTTTTCTTGTCGTATATCTCAAAAATTTTACTAAGATGTATCTTGGTTTTGGATGTGTCTGTGGTTTTAGAGCTAGTGCTCTGTGTGGCATTTCTATTTCCATTTCTTCCTGCATTTTTGTCATTCCCAGGACCTTTGGGATCCATCCTTTTATAAATTCCTTCATGTCTGTGCCTTCTTCACCCTCCTTCAGGCCCACTATTTTTATGTTGTTTCACCTACTATAATTTTCCAACATATCAATTTTCTGATAACAACTCTTGTGTGTCTTTAATTTTTTTGTCACTTTTTTCAAATTTTTCTCTTAAGTCCATTTACTTCAATTTCTACAGCCATGTCCCGCTCTTCCACATTCTGTACACTTTTCCCTATTTCTGTCATGTCCAGCTCTAAACTTTGCATTTTATATTCTGCTCTTTTCATTTTCCTTTTAATTGCACTGAATTCTAATGATAACCATTATTTGAATTATCTCATTTGTTCTTCAAAAAAGGCTTTATCTATATTCTGTCCATCAGTTTTACCTTCTATTTCTCTGTGAAGATCTTGGTCTTCTTCCTCCTCTTCTGTGTCTGTACCTCTGTTTTTGTCTTCTTCTCTTCTTTGTGTTTGTGTCACTTCTGTTTTTTTTTCTGATGAGCTGCTTATATCTCTTTGTCGGGCCTCCTCTTGCTGGGCCTCTTGCTGTTGGTCGTCCGCTCTTGGGCTGCTCATCTGTCGGGCCTCCTGCCATTGATCTTCTTGTTGGTCACCCCTTCGTCTTTCTCCCTCATCTGTTTCCTTGCTCCTTCCCCTGTCGCCTTCCTCGTCCCCCAGCTGAGCACCCTGGTGTCGAGCGTCCCTCAGCTGTTTGTGCTGCAGCTGCCCGCTCCTCTGCTGAGCCCCCTCCCGTCGGTGTCCTCTTTTTTTCCCTTTGATTGCACACTTCGCACTTTTGTTTGGCTTTTGAAGTCCACCGGTCGGGAGGTCACGACTCCACAGGGCAGGCACCAACCTTGGGGATTGGGCACTCCTCGCCACCACAGCTCTCTGTTCCTTCGTGCAGGAGAGGCCTTCTTCGTTCTTCTCCGGTGACTTTTCTTTTTTTTTTCGTTGTTTTTACTTTCTCCTTCTTGGGTGCCATCTTCTTTCTCTTCTCTGTAACTTTATCTTCTATTTCTTATAGTTTATTTTGTTGTGCTTTGTCTTTTCCTAACTTTCTTCCTTTTTTTCTGGAGTGAGCTGGTTTTCTCAACCAGCCACTACTCCATCATGTGACTCCTCCAGAACTACTGCTTATTGGCCAGGGATAAATGCTGACATTGATCGAATGGTTTCAAGCTGTGATACCTGTCTGAAACATCACACAAAGCAGACAAAGTAACCCATGATCTTAACTGACTTATCAGCAGAACCATGGCAGAAAGTTGGGACTGATCTGTTCCATGTGGATGGAAATAATTATTGACTATCTATCGAAATCTCCAGAGATTGTGGTGTTTCCTAACATGTCTGCTGCTTGTGTGATTAAATATATGAAATCAATCTTTGCAAGACACGGAATTCTTCAAATTGCCTACAGTGACAAATGATCATGCTACAGCTGTAGAGAACTTCAGAATGTTGCAGAGAGCTTGATTTTCAACATGTGACTTCAAGTCCTCTGCATCCACAGTCAAATGGTAAAGCAGAGAAAGGAGTCACATAGTTAAACAGTTGCTCTAAAAAGCACAAGACAGTGGCTCAGATCTTTATCTAGCTCTATTGACTTGTAGAGCTTCACCACTTGAACATAGCATGTCACCCACTGAGCTTCTGATGGGTCATACACTCAACACCCACACTTCTCTACTCTGCAGACCCAAACAAGAACAGAGATGTTGAAGGTGTCAAATGGAAACAAAAGCATCTGTGATAGAGACTTAAAGCAAATTATGACCAGTCAGCAAGAAGCATAGGGACAGTGGCACAACATGGCAGAGTGAGACTCAGAGATTTCAAAACTTGGGACAAAAAGACTACTGTTCTGGAAGAGGTAAATCCATGATCCTACACTGTCAGAACTGAAGATGGTCAAATACAGAGGAGGAATTGGAAGAGCCTGCTGAAAATGCAAGAAACACTGCAGGAACAGATAAAGGCAGAAGATCCACCTTGCACACCAACAGATCAAATGCCACCAGTACTAGACAGTAGTGGACCAGCAGAGCCAACACAAGCACCTGTGTTAAGGATATCCACATGTGTGATCAAAGCATCTGATAGTCAGAATCTCCAAAAGAAAAAAAGAACTGCACACTTAAAAGTTTGTGTTGCTGATGTTTGTGTTTACGATTGTGTGGAACTTTAAATTGAATTGAATACTATGTTAGTAAGTCATGTTGTTTGATTCAACATCTCAAGGAAATGGGAATGCTAGTGATAATTCTGACCACTAGGGCGAATCAGAGATGAGTTGTTGCAGCTAGGAATAGTTTCAAAGTGGATGCCTCCTCGAGGTCATTGAGTGAGTACTGTAGCTAATAAACTATAGTTATAAAAGAACCCAAGAAACATCGCAGATTCCATCTGCCTTAAATGAGAACCAGGCTCAGGGGAAAAAAAAAGCACCTCGTTGACACAGTGCAGCGTAGTGATGTAATATTTGGTGCATTGATTCTCAGGCAACCTAGGTTTGATATTGATGTCTGGTGGTGCTATTTACGAGGTGTTTGTACATTCTCTTTTTGACTGTGTGGATTTTCCCTTGGTGCTTTTCCCAGTTTGCTCCTGCGTCCCAATGCTATGTTGATGGGTTTAATTGTCTTTAATGCATTATTCTAATGTAGTTAAGTGATAAAAGAATAAACGGAGTTGATGAATATGTGAGAGAGAACTGGTTGTAGGAAAATTAGAGGAGGAACAGGGCATAGATTACTCTGCTGGAATCCACCATGAACCCAATGAAACAAATTGTCTCCTTCTCTGTTAGAAGAGTTAAGATCTAGTCTGAAACTAGTATGTTCATTCACTTCTTCAGAATCCCCACCCCTTCTTTCCTGCCAAATGGCTAATCAATGAGGTTTGAAATCAAAGGTATCATTTTAATTAACAGCTGATTCCTTTAGTTACAGTTCCATTTGGTGAGTCACTATTTTTGTCTCAAGGAATTACATGCCACATGTAAGATTAGTGCAAATTGAATGAGGAAAGTATAAATATATCTTCCAGTGCTGGCTTATTGACAGATTCTTAACACTGTAGTTTGACCTTCAAACATGATTACCAGTACATGGACTGATTCCCACTGTCATCTTTTATAGAGATACTATCATCCAAAGTTATAATCAATGTAAGTGCTTCAAAAGTACACTTTACTCCATGAATTAAGGATGGCAATAACTTTTGTTCTTTGGTTGTTTCCTTTTATGGCGATCAGGACAAGCGAATGAGCATATTGTGATTTTTTTGGGTTTTGTTAACATGATTGATGGAGCCAATTTATCAGACTCTCCTTTCCAAAAGATGAAAAGTTGATGCACATTTGTTTATCTTTGGTATATCTCAGTCATGCTTTTTTATGATTCATCCATTCTCGATTTGTAATTAACTTTTTGCAGAGGAGGAATGATTCCCACACATTATCTACAGCTATACCTTATTTCTATCTACAAGCTAATATTAATAATGTTAAACTTTTCAAAAACATTTCATGAAATAATAAGTACTCCTCATAGTTTCCCCCACATTTCCTTATATTGCAGAAGGTGGACAATTCAACTCATTGAGTATATGTTGGCTTACAGAATAAACCCCATTTACCATTGATTTTCCGTGTGACCTATTCTCTCCACCAACTCCTCAGGCTCCACTATGCAGCTGCGTTCCAGGGGAAATTGATCTATCAACCCATTTTTTAAAAATATATTATGGGAGCCAAATGGAGCACAATGGGGAAATCTTCATGGTTAAAGGGAGAATAAGAAACTCAAAATACTTTTCCAATGTTAACGTTGGTAAAGGATAATCTCTTGATCTCACAAACCCAACCTCATTATGAAACTTTCAATGTTTTTACATTATTTCTCCCTCTGCACCACGAGCATTATTTTTGCTCCACCTCCTGTACAGGTAAGGGTTGACTTTTGTGGATAATGCAACAACAGAACAAAGATTTTCTCTGTTAAACAGGAAAGTCTGCAGATCTCGTTATTCTAGTGGAATACACAAAAGTGCTGGGGAAACTCAGCAGGTCACGCAGCATCTAGAGAAAATAATGGTAACTACCATTTCAGGCCTGAGCCCTTCAGCAAGGTATGAACAAAAATCAAGAAAGGTGTCTGAATAAAAAAAGCAGAGGAAGGGGAGGAGAGAAGGGCAGAAGGGGCAAGGTGAAGTGTAAGGACTAATAGGTGGGTATAGGTGTGGTGATACGACCACCAGCCTACTGCACGGGTCGATCTGTTTACCTGCAGGAAGACCACCTGCCTCCACCTGGCTGGCTGTCAATTAGCCAACCTGAATATAAACCTGAGCCAGCCTCTCCTGAGCCAGTCACACAAGGACCCATCAAGTCTTGAAATGGTATTCAGACTTTTACTGGAGTAAACACTATTGTTCAGTCTCTTGAGTTTGTGCTTGCTTGCTCCTACCTCAGTGCACCACAGTTTATTCCAGTAAAAAAAAATTAAAAAGAGACCATGGAAAAGATGATCGGAGCCTTGAGATTGATCCCCAATACCTGGATGCTCGGGCACACTTTGAGATCTGGAAGCACTCAATTGAGGCGATCGTCCTAACACAGGCTGAGGTAATCAACACCAGCAAGAAATGGCTCATGGTGATCTGCACAAAGCTGAGCCCATGAACTTTTCAGGTCATCAAGGACTGCATGGACTATGAACCTGTGATAGCTGTCCTGGAGAGCATGTACAAGCCCCCAAAAAACATGGTCTACGCTTGTACCTGCTCAGCATCAGGTCTCAACAGCCAGGTGAGATGGCAGATGCGTGGCCGAGACCGGGGTGACCGAAGGGGAAGTGGAGTGACTGATCCGGGACACCTGTGTGTGAGGGCTGTGTTTGAGGACCACCCGACAGAAGCGGCTGGAAAAAAACATGGCCTCACTCACCAGGACAATGGAGGTAGTTCATTCCACGGAGGCTGCAGCTTATCATGTAGATGTCTTCGATGCCCGAGCATCACCATCGCCAAAGGGCTCTACGTGGAGGAGACTATCACAGCCGCCAGCAGAGATCACCCCTGTAAGTACTGCACATGCTGGTGTGGGTCAAACAAGCAATCACACAAAGGCTGCCCAGCAAGGAACTCACATTGCTCCTGATATGGGAAGAAAAGTCACTTCACCAAGGTGTGCCTTTCTAAGCTCGTCAGGAGCACTGCAGCCCTCTGTGACCAGCTGGGAGCCCTCTTGAATGATGCTACGTGTGAGAACTGGGCTACACCATTACTCACCTCGCCACGACCCCCCTCACCGCCAACATCATTTCTGGCCTAGCCACCAACCTGCACTACTGCAGTGTGCATCCACCAGGCACCACCATCATCAGCCACCCAGACCCTAACTACAACAGCATGTGCATCACTTCGTCACGATGACATGGTACGATACTTGATTGCCAACCCAATGCACTCCACACCCCAGAAGAAAGCCATTGACCACTACTTGCCTCATCCATAGGGGAGCAGCGACTCAGACACCGAAATGTTCCTGGCGTCCACCACCTTAGAAAGGGACATTTTCCATGGACTCCACTGTCAATGGGAAGATAACAAAATGCCTGTTCGATAGCGGTAATACTGAGAGCTTTGTGCACCCAAGCGTGGCCCAGACACTAAAGCTCAAAATCTATCCCATAAACTTTTCCATCACTTTCACTGCCCAGGATTGCTCCATTACAGCCCTCGGGCACTGCTCAGTGGAAATGACAGTGAGGTGGGGGGGAACATACCAAGGGTTCAGGCTTCTGGTTATGCTCCAGTTCTGCCAGGTCCCATTTGTGGTCATTAATGAGGTCTCTGTTTTTCAGTGGATGATGGACCACATGGTAGACTGGCCCAACCTAAGAGCGACCTTCTTGTACCTGAACAATGTCACTATCTGTGGCCATAACCAGCAGGACCACGATCACAACCTGGATATCTCCGGAAGGCTGAAGAGCTGAACCTCACTTAAAACAAAGAAGAGTGCGTGTTCAGCACCACCTGCCTCGCCCTCCTTGGGTAAATCATGGAACATGCTGTCATTGGTCCCGACGCAGAACACGAGTCCACTAATGGAACTGCCCCTCCCACATGCTCAAGGCCCTCTCCAGGTGCCTTGGGCTTTTCTCCTATTTCTGCTAGTGGGTCCCCTGTTTTTCAGACAAAGTCAACCCACTGGCCCAAGCCACCACCTTTCCTCTTCCCTTCGAGGTGCAAGCAGCTTTCGCTCACATCAGGCAGGATGTCTCCAATGCCACGATGCATGCCTTGGACAAGGACATCCCATTCCAGATGGAGTGCAATGCCTCTGATGTTGCCCTCGCAGTCACCTTCAACCAAGGTGGTGACCCATGACCTTTTTCTCCAGGATCCTCCATGGTTCCGAACTCATGCACTCCGCCATTGAAAAGGAGGTCCAGGCGATCATGGAAGCAGTCCGCCACTGGTGCCACTATCTGGCAGGCAGGAGGTCACCCTCCTCAGTGACCAACGCACAGTGGCTCTCATGTTCAGCACCACCCATAAGGGTAAGATCAAGAACGATAAGATCTTGTGGTGGAGAGTTAAGCTGGCCACTTTCAGCTACGACATCCAGTACAGACCGGGGAAGTTCAATGACTCCCATAATGCCCTGTCCCAGATCTCGCCACTGTGCACTCTTACCAACTACAGGCGCTGCATGACACACTTTGTCATCCAGGCGTCACGCACCTGCATCACTTCATCAAGTCCCAGAGCCTTCCCTTCACCGTCCAAGAAGTCCGGACCATGACTGAGTCATGCAAAGCGCGCTTCTTCCACCTGCTACAGGCCCATGTCATCAAGGCCACTCAGCCTTTCGAATGCCTTAGCATTGACTTGAAGGGCTTCCTTCCTTCCATGAACAAGAACATCTACCTCCTCACAGTTATAGACGAATACTCCCATTTTTCCATTCACCATCCCTTTCCCTGACATCGCTACAGCCATCGTTATTATGGCACTGATGAGATTTTTTCCATGTTCGGATACTCGACATTCATGAATGAGGAGCTGCACCAGCACCGGGTAGCGTGAGGCATTGCGGTTAGTCACACGACTAGCTACAAGCCGAGGGGGAATGGCAGGTGGATTGCGAAAATTGGGTGATCTGGAAGGCAGTCCTCCTCACCCTGAGATCTAAAGGCTGGTCCATTGACTACTGGCAAGAGGCCCTCCCCGAGGCACTCCTTGCCATTAGGTCGCACTTCTGCACGGCTACTAATCAGACCCCTTACGAGTGCCTTTACTCGTTCTCCAGGAAATCTGTGACTGGGGTCTCCATCCCAGCTTGTCTCATATCTCTGGGACAAATGCTCCTCCGCAAACATGTGTGGGCCCACACGTCCAACCCCCTGATCGATCAGGTGCTCCTCCTCCACACCAACTAGAACTAAGCCTATGTCAGGCACCCCAGTGTCCATGAGGACAATGTCTCTTCCAGGGATCTGGGATCAGCAGGGTCCCCCCCACACCTCCCCACCATGGGTATCCTTGGCCCACCCAGGATCCGAGAACCAACCTCCTCTCTCTGCCTCTCCAGGAAGCCCTACTCCTAACAGACCACACCCACCCAGACACTCCCCCACCCCCCGTCAATAGATATACAGATAGACACTACACTGCCCACATTGACACCCACACAGCTACGCCAGTCCCAGCCAACCTTCAGGCAACCTCGCCCTCGCTGACATTTAACCAGGATCCAACCCTGCGACAGTCCCTGAGATGGCCACCAGACTGCCTGAATCTGTAAGTACCACCTGGCACCATTTTCTACCTACTCACCACCCCCCCCCCCCACCCGACTTAATTTTAAGATGGTGGTGAGTGTGGTGATATGACCACCAGCCAACTGCAGGGGGTGATCTCTGTATCTGCAGGAAGACCACCTAAGGAGCTGACTTCACCTGGTCGGCTGTCAATCAGGTGACCTGACTATAAACGTGAGCTGGCCCCTCCTGAGTCAGTCACACAGGGAGCCACCAAGGCTTGAACTGATGTTCAGACTTCCACTGGAATAAAACCTGTTGAGCAGTCTTTATCTGAGTTTGTGCTTGTTTGCTGCTACCTCAGTGCACCACAATAGGAGGGATGGTAGAAGAGAAAAGATCAGAGAACTCATGGGGAGGGGGTAGCTCTCTGCATGGAAAAGGAAGTGTTGTGGAGCTCAAGGAACAGAGATCGAGTCAAAGGGAAAGAGAGAAACAGACTCCAGGAGGAGTTTAATGGAAATTGAATGTTAACATTAATACTACCTGCTTGGAGTTTACCCAGATGGAACACGAGGTGTTGTTCCTCCAATTTGCACGTAACCTTTGTTTGGCAGTGCATGAGCCCATGAATAGACAAGTCATTATGGGAATGATGTGTTGAATTGAAATGGCTGGCAAGTGGGAGTTCCCCATTATTGCAGTGGACAGAATGAAGGTTCTCAACTGAACGGTCTCCAAATCGGAATCCTGTCTCTCTGATGTAGAGGACTGCCCAGTACAGTAGATGATCCTGCCAGATTCACAAGTGAAGTGCTGTTTCTCTTTTCTCTGTATCTTGGCACATGTGACACGAAGTGATTCAATTCAACTCACTGCAGCTCTAGAGATTGAGCCACAGTTACTGGAGCTGTGACGCAGCAGCTTTTACCTCTGCATTCCTTTGCTTAGCTGCCTTCTCTGCAGTTAATCTTATCGCTCTCATAATGCTTTTGCTGGCACGGTGAATATATTTCCATTATATTTTGTGTTTCACTTTTATTTTCTGATGTGGACATTAAGCCAAAGAGAAGTTTGCAGCCATTTGATGATTTGAGTTTAAAACCAATCCAAGATGTGCACAACAAACATTTTACTTTCCTCATAAATAAGATGCAGCCAGATTTGATAATACAATGTTTCTTTTTAATTAAATCGACTATAGCAAAAGCAAAACAAGCTAATACAGATTTTATTTTTGTAATCTTTAAAACAAGTATATATTTCATTACAGACCACACATTGCTGTTTACTGGAACCACTTCCAAAATTCCTTACACCCACGGTGGTAAAAATTCACAAATTTGTTTGGTTACTTCTAAGTTTTTAAAGTGTATTTCTAGAGTCATTCATAACTTAAATATATTTCTAATTTCATTTGTAGCTTAGTTGAAGGAATGTACTGGAAATAAATTTTATACAGATTTATCCTCAGTGCAATTGAACAATATACATGGATTCAACCAAGTTCATATCTCAGCATGCCTGTGCTGTTCTGATGGTAAATGAGCAAAGTGAAAACCAGAGCTGTAGATGTAAAAGGGACTTAATCAGGGCAAGCAGACATCAGGAGAAGACCTAATGGAAGACTGTATCCTGGAAAAAAACTCAGGAGAATTTCCCTGAACTCAGAATACCTTGAGTTGTTATACTGATAAAATCAAAGATAACAGGAGCTGATTGAGTACAATTTCAGTAGTTGCAATTGCCTATTTTACTTGAAGATTTTGAGTGCAGACAAATTATTCAATTGAATTACAGGGTTATAATGGGAGCACACCATTGTAGTCATGACACCTCTAAATATTCAAACATCTTTGCTGGGACAAAATAATTTTCATGGACTCTCTAAAATCTTCTGAGGACGGAATTAAGATTAGGAATAATCTTAGGTATAATAAGATTAGATTTCCAAATTTTTGTTTGGTGAGACAAATATGCTCATGAGCATGAACACTATACTACAAAAACAGTCCTTTCAGCCCATCTAGTTTGTACCAAGCTATTATTCCTCCTGGTCACAATGACTAGCCTTCCATATCACTCCTGTCCACGTACTTATCCAAATTTTTCTTAAATGTCAAAATTAAGCCTGAATTCGCCACTTCAGTTGCCAGTCTGTTCCACATGCTCACCACTCTCTGTGTGAAGAAATTCCCATATTGGTCACCTTAAACATTTTCCCTTCTACCCTTAACCCATGTCCTCTAGTTCTTGTCTCACCTAATCTCAGTGGGGGAAAAAAAAACTACTTGCTTTTATTCTATTTATACCCCTCATAATATTTGTATACCTACATCAAATCTCTCTTCATTTTTCCACATTCCATGGAATAAAGTCCTAATCTTCTTAACCATTTCCTGTTTCTCAGTTTATCAAATCTCATCAAGATGCATTAGGATTACCAGGAATAGGACCAAGTAGAACTGGCAGCCTTAACACCATGTTTATATAGATGTTAATTGCAAGTAGGACAATGTAGTGTGTAATTCATTGTCACCTGATCAATAGATTTGATCATTTTAGCAGTTATATTTTCCTTGTTTACCACAAAGTGAAAATGTATGTGTGAATATAAAACATATTTCCAGATTTTGTATTGAATGTCTTAAATGTGCATAGATCTGTCCCTCAGCCTTCCAAGTCCATTCAAAGTACTTTAGAGGCAATCAGACATTTGTGGGGTAGAATACTGGAAATGCAACAGCCAATCAATCACAACAATTGAGACACTCCAATCCAGAGGAGATTCACCAGAATGTTGCCTGGTAAGAATTGTTTTCTCTTAGAGTGTCAGAAACAAGAGGGCAGAAGGATTGGATGTGATCTGAAAGAGAGCTTTCTCTCACAGTGATTAGTTGGAATCTGGGATGTCCTTCCTCAGGAAATGGTAGAGAAAGCAGGTGCTCTCACACTTTAGAAGATGCATTTGGACAAGCATTTGAATCTCCAAGGCATAGAACCATCTGGTGGGTAAGTGCTATCTACAAATTTGCTGATGACACCACCGTTGTCAGCAGAACCATTAATGACAATGAGGAAGTGTACAAGAGGGAAAAAGATCAGCTCATTGAGTGGTATTACTCCAACAACCTTGCCCTCAACATTAGCAAAGCCAAGGAGATGACTGAGGCATCAGGAGGAAGTCAAAGGAGAGGTACAGGAGCCTGAAGACGAGCAGTCAGTGGCACAAGGCCAGTTTCCTCCTCATTGCCGAGAGATTCCTGAATAATCAATGAACCAAAGACACTGCCTTACTTTTACTTTTTGTGCATTATTTTCATCTATTTTTGTAAAGTGTAAATGTTTACACTGTAATGCTGCCACAAAACACCAAATTTTGTGATTTGTTCGTGGCAATACATTTTGATTCTGATTCTCAAATGTGACAACTATAAAATAAATACAAGGAATATCATAAAAATGTTGGTCTGAAGGGCCTGTTTAGGACTGTACAACTATGACTCACTCAGTAAGTAAACTCCAACAAAAATGTCTACCGGTCACCATCATATCAACCTTCTTCAGGAGCTAAGCTGAAAGCATCCTGGCCAGCTGCATCAGAATGTGGTACATTTGCTACAGATAAATTTATTGGAGGTCAATCCAGAGGACCATAAGAGTGGCAGAGAAGATCACTGAAGTCTCCGTCACCCCCTTTAACGTGATATCTTGGGATTGTTGTTGGAAGAAGGAACACAAAATCGGTGAGGACCCCTTCCATCCTGCAAACAGCATTTTTCAACTGCACCTGTCGGGAAAGAGATACACGAGCACCACTTGGCTGAGGAACAGCTTCTTCCCACTGGCAGTGAGAATGCTGATCAGCCAAAGGAACTGATCACACTGACCCTCCAAGGCTCCTATTCATGACAAAGATATTTATTTATTAATTCGTATGTATGAATACTTGTCCTGCATTTTATTGTTGTCTGTATGTGTGTTTTGTCTGGTTGTGTGTTTGCATGTTTTTCACTGAGGACTGGAGAACACTCCAGGTTATACTTGTGCAATTAGATGATAATAAACTGGACTTGATTTGATATTAGACAAATTCTTGGTTTAACCTCTCAACTAAATGCAGCAATTTCCTGATGGAACAATAGAGCATCATCCAATATCACTATCCTCAAACCACCGAAGCAGGATTTGAACTTGAAACTTCTTGACTCATATTAACTGTGGTCTAACTGAACTGCACAAACCTACAAGTTTTGAACTGCAGGAAAACTTATTAATCCTTTGCTGCCAACAGAAATTACGTGCAGAGTCTAATCTTCAAACACTTCTCATCAACTGTATTTTAACAAAAATAAATCCCTTCTATTCCCCTTTGAATTAATGATTCATTTTGATCTACCATTCCAGAGGCAAAAGTAACTTCAGATCTTTGATTTCTCACTCGTACTAAAGTTCCTTGTTATATTTGCCAGAATGGTACGAATGCTGTCAGCAGGCTTTTTTAAAATATGGGGATGCAAATAAAGGATTAAAATAGGATGTTAAATCAATCAAGCTCTTCATTATGATTGGCACCTCTTGCTAATTAATCCCCAAGGAAATATTTCTGGCTCTTTATGGTGAACCTTAAAATCCGACTTTATTTATGTGTCTCTGTTTAATATATTCTGATGACTGTGTTCTTTCATCATATAAGCTCTAACACTAGAGAAAACCTCATGCTGAGAAAATATTCAATTATTTTGACCTGAAAATATTTCTTTAGTCTTTGATCCTCAAACATACATGTATTTATCAATTTTGAAGCCTGTTGACGAGCACTAATGTGTATGTGCAAAATCCCATTTCTTTACCACTGTTACAAAAAGTTGTTCTAATATTTATCTCTTCATAGAACATTTGGAAGAAGGTCAGAAGCATCTCTACATTCAAGAGCATCAAGAATTCAAGGGCAGCACAGTTGGTGTAGCGGTTAGCGCGACACTCTTAAAGCTCCAGCGATCGGGACCTGATACAAATCCCACACTGTCTGTGAGGAGATTACATGTTCTCCCTGTGTTTGCGTGGGTTTTCCTTGAGGGACTCTAGTTTCCTCCAACCATTCAAAACATACTGGGGGTGTAGGTTAATCTTGCGTAAATTGGGTAGGACTGACTCATGGGGTGAAATAGCCTGTTACTGTGCTGTATGTCTAAAAATAACAATTTCTCCCCAACAGCTATAAGGCTTTTAAACCTCCCCTTATTAAACTAATCTTGGACAGCTCCAACACCACAAAGAAAACTACCTGCACTATCATAATGCAACCTTTTATTCTTGCATAATGGTAACTGAATATTTATGATCAATCTATATTTTGTATTTATTAGCTTTTTTATTTTATATATATATACATTAGTTGTAGTTTTTTTTTACAAAGTACATTTTTGACACAAGAGTTTCAATGTATATGCATGTGATCTATTTCGTATTTATTAGGTTTTTTATTTTTTATATATACATTAGTTGTAGTTTTTTTTTACAAAGTACATTTTTGACACAAGAGTTTTAATGTGATACAATGTACATAACAATGCACTCATCATCTCACTACCTCAAATTATAAATTCCTGTTCTCTTGTTCTAAGACTGCAATTTAACTCATTGGACCCATTGTTGTCTAAGTTCTGCTAATTTTTAAATTCATTTTTTTCACGATCTGGGCATTTCTGGCAAGACCAGCATTTATTACCCATCTTGAAATGCCCTTGAGAAGCTGTTGAGGTTGTTGATCTGCCAGAAGCCTTCTGGTGAAGTTTCTTTTGCACCAGGGTCAAGTTTTAAGTAGATTGCATTGTCAAGCTTCTTGGATGTAATCCATGCAAGTGGAGAGTATACCGACACTTTCCTCATATGTGCTTTGCAGTTGATGGAAAGCAAGGATGGTAGGAAATGAATATGGAATATTCTGCCTCAAACCTGCTGTTCAATCCAATCAATCTGGTCCTGTTCAGTTTCTGGTCAGTTGAGATGCCGTGGATATTGATGATGAGTCGACCCATAATGATGTAAACATAGAAATATAGAAAAGCTACAGAACAATATGCACCAAAAAGATGTGCCAATCAGGTCCCTACCTTAGAAATTATTAGGCTTACCTATACCTCTCTATTTTTCTAAGCTCCATGTACCTATCCAAAAGTCTCTTAAAAGACCCTATGATATCTGTCTCCACCACCGTTCCCTGTATCCCATTCCAAGCACCCTCCATTCTGTGCATAAAAAAAATCATACCCCTGACATCTCCTCTTTACTTACTCCCCAGCACATAAAACTCATGTCATCTTGTGGCAACCATTTCAGCCCTGGGAGAAAGTCTCTGACTTTCCACATGATCAATGCCTCTCATCATCTTATACACCTCTACCGGGTCAATTCTCATCCTCTGTCACTCCAAGGAGAAAAGGCTGAGTTCACTTCACTTGTTTTCATAAGGCATGGTTCCTAATCCAGGCAACATCCTTGTAAATCTCCTCTGCACGCTTTCTATTGCTTTTACATCCTTCTGGCTATGAGGTGACCAGAAGTGAAACAGTATTCCAAGTGGGGTCAGTGCAGGGTTCTATAGAGCTGCAACATTGCATCTCAGCTCCTAAATTCAATTCCATGATTAATGAAGGCCAAATCACTGTATGCCTCTGAATGTCAAGGCAAGGTGTTGAGATGACTTTGTCGTGCAACTTTCCATTACCAGCCCATACCTTGGTATTTCCTATATCATGTGGCATGCATTGGTTCATTTGTAGAGGAGTTGCAAATATATTTGAACATTCTTTAATAATCACTGAGTTTTCTGGTGTCTGATCTTATGGTACAAAAAAATCTTTGGGCCTACCACAGTGCCCTGCAGACCTCCTGCTTTGAGGTTGGGATGAATCATCTTCAACAAATATTTGTTTCTTTAGTCTTTTAACATGACGATAGTAAGAGTTTGGGGTCAGCCTGTTTTAGTAAGGGTGAAAGGTAAAGATATCAAGATTAGGGACCTTGATGACTGGCAATATTGTTCAAAAAAGTAAAGGAATTATATGGAAGATACAGGTAACTTGCATAGAAAGAGTTTCTTCAGGAAAATGGAGTGTGTAGAAGAAAACATGAAAGAAAGGAGAAAGACATGAAGGGACCTTGAAAAATATTTTGCAAATATAATTAAGGAGAAGTCTAGGACATATAATATATCAGGAGCAGGAGGTAAGCCAGAGAAAAATGCAGATCCCCTAACAAATCAAACAGGAAATCTATGTTTGGATTTGGTTTAGAGCCTAAATGAATATTTTTCACCTGTGGTTGGCATGGTTGGTGTAATAGTGCAAGGCTATTACAGCACAAGGACCTCTGCCTGAATCTGGTGCTGTCTGTGAGGAGTTTTTATGTTCTCCTGTGTCTGTATTTGTGAGGAGTTTTTAGATTCTCCCCGAGTCTGCATGGGTTTCTTCTGGGTGTTCTTATTTCCTCTTACACTTTAAAAACATTATGGGGATTGCAGTTTAATATGTGTATTTGGGTGGCATGAGCTTGTTATTGTGCTATGTCTATAAATCCAAAAGAAAGTAAACATTAGTTGGTTGATTAATTCTTACTTGTAACTTACACTAAGTGTAGATGAAGGAACAGAGTTGTTGATAGGCATGTGTGAGTGAATAGGTTAGAGGGAAATACATTGGGGCCTGTGACTGATTTAATTGTTATGAGACCTGATATATATCAGAAAGGCTGAATGGTTTCATTTTACGTTATAAGGTCTTGGGGTTCTTGGAGCCTCCTTCACTCATTGGTTGTATGGAAGTTGACTGTCATTAATCACTGGCATAAGCAAAATTGCACAACTTAAATTTCACATACGTTAATTGTTTACTGCATGCTGTTTAACCTGCATGTGATCCTGTCTTATAGATTCCACAGATTGGCACCTCACATATTCTTATTCACTCTCATTAATCCCTTTCCCATTTGCATGTGGTGTCAGGAATTACCGACCAATTGGCTGAAAAAGTGTTAAAGTAAAATAGTCTGAACACCGGCACGAAATGATGTCATCCCACACCGGGGATTAACTGCCTCGACCCCTACTGCAATACCCGGTGTCTGCAGATGTTGATGTAGCAATCAGCTAAGTGTCAAACTGAGAAATTAATTCGGACACTTCTGATTGAAGGTAGGACAGTCCTATCTCCATGGATGGCTCCTTGTAAGTGTGAAAGTGTGCAGTGTCCTGGTTAAGAATGGCCAAGTGTTAACAGAAAAATGGCATTCCTAACTGGGACATTGAACAACTGATTTACTAGGACACAAATGTAAAAGGGGCTATTGATTCATCGTTGATTTATTGGCTTGATAATAACAATAGAGACCTCCAAAACCATACAATTACTAATTGTAGTGATGTCCCTTTCCTTTGAAGCTGAGTCTACATACACTAAAGGATATCTTCTTCTTAGCTTTGACTGCTCCAAGTCGATCTCATTGACCATAACTGCAGTGAAATGCAGAACATTGAAGTGTATTCCCAGTGGAAAAGCAGTGCTGATCATTTCTACCACTTTTTTTAATGAGCCGATTAATCTATCTCTTCCCATTTTTCAATATGCTAAATTGATTCAGTAGCTCCATTCAATACACAGCAGCTTGTGGATAACAATCCAATTGTTTGTTGTGTTCAAACAGAAACCTAGCATCTTCCATTTCAGAACTGACACAGGTTCATATGCTTTAACAGAACAAATACCTTTGGCAGATCTTTTCTTAGTCTGTGTATTATTGCCCTTTTCTTAGCCTTACAATTGTTCAGTCTCCAAAATTGTAACGTCCTGGTATTAATAAAATAATGGAACATTGTTTAGTGTATAAATAATGGCAGCAATATGTCTTCAAATTGTGATCTTGGAGATGAAGAATTTGGAGGGGGACTTTCCGACATTTCAGGAACATGTAATACCTCCTTATTGGCTAGCTCCATTCCGTGTCTGTTCTCCATTATTGAGCAACCCACAATGAGGGTGCCTCCACAAATGGTAATGGAGTTATCTCAGGAGCATCACCGTTGGAATGTGGCCAAAGTGGAGTTGGAGATCATTCGTCTTTGGAACAGACACTCGATCATCCACTGATCTTTACTAGTCAATATGTCATTTCCATGCTTTACTTCCCACCAGTACAGAATATGAACATGGACTAATTTTTTTTAAGAAGCTCGCCTCTTATCCATTTATCATTATTTTCTGGGTAATCCCTTACCAGTACTCAATTCCCGATTTCCAGATTGGTTTACTCAGAGAAGTTGATTATTGGATATGTAAGCCAAAGCCTGGGTGCAATCTAATGAGTCAAGTTCTTAATTTATGCCCAAACATCAGTTCTGCTGGCATTCATCTGCGATTTTGTGAATCCTTGTTATTTTAGCTGACTTTTTCATTTTCATGCTTTTTTAAAAAATGTTTGCACACAGCGTTGAGCTTCTTTATTCACAGTTGAGTGGTAGAGTGCTGAAAAGATGCATCATACATTGTTATTATGTTGAAATAGTTTAAATTGATGTCCATTATCGGAGTTTAGTTATATAGGTAATCCATATTACCTATATAACTAAACTCCGATAATGGACTTCAATTTAAACTATTTCAACATAATAACAATGTACAACGCATCTTTTATGGCAAGCTCTCCACTGGCCACCGTGACAGAGGTGCACCAAAGAAAAGGTGCAAGGATTGCCTAAAGAAATCTCTAGGTGCCTGCCACATTGACCACCGCCAGTGGGCTGATATCGCCTCAAACCGTGCATCTTGGTGCCTCACAGTTTGGAGGGCAGCAACCTCCTTTGAAGAAGACCACAGAGCCCACCTCACTGACAAAAGGCAAAGGAGGAAAAACCCAACACCCAACCCCAACCAACCAATTTTCCCCTGCAACCGCTGCAACCGTGTCTGCCTGTCCCGCATCGGACTTGTCAGCCACCAACGAGCCTGCAGCTGACGTGGACATTTACCCCCTCCATAAATCTTCGTCCGCGAAGCCAAGCCAAAGAAGAATCCATATACTCAGTGAATTTCACATGTGGGTTCAAATCCCATCCTCATCGCCAATTTGTTGACTATTCTTCCCTTAAAAAAAAATACACTCCTGTAAGGAGAAGTGTTGCCTTGTTCATTCTTTATTCAAATCAGCCCCACAACACAATGCTGTTATGTGATGTCAGTATATGCACTCGCTCAGTGTCCAATGGTTTCCAGCAAGTTGCACATCTGGAGTCAAGATCCTGTGTTCCAGTGCAACCATTTCAGTTGTGAGCATCTTCCCTGGGCTCCCTTCTGGTTTTGCATGTAAATAAGACATGAGACCAAGCACTCCAGAAAAGAGGGAGAGTTAAGTGAGAAGGTTTAGTTGGTGCATTTATCCACTTTGCAAGGAAGGATATCCTGTCTGCACTCTATCTCATCCAACAGATCACTCAAGATCACATCTGAGAACCCCTGTTGCCTTTCCCTCAGTCCTACAGACATTCTGTTGCATACCTCAGGTGGCAGCATCAAGAATCCATGGATCCTAAAGGATCTGGGAAGAGAGACCTGTGCAATGACCATTGTGTCCCATCAACACATGAGTGCTGAATGGTCATGTTGGGAAGAGCAGAGGTGCAGTTGTAATGACAGGTAAACAGCGTCGGGAACAAAAAGACCTTCCTGCGATACAGGTCCTTGAACATTTCCATAGCTACTCAATACAAGCTAGTGTTGCTGATTATCAGGAACACTTGGGACCCAACACACAAGAGGAGTAGTCTCAATCAGTCTGCATCCACCCGCAGGAAAAGCAGAGCCAAAGCACAAACATGTTCAGGGCATGCAGTTACGGAGGGTCGATGTCAAGCTTTTCAGATTTCAAGTACTGTTTCATACTTCTTTGAAATTTTAGTTAATAGAATTGATGTATTGTCAATAATCACAAAACGCTGGAGTTGTGAAACTATCAGGCTTTTATTAACCGATAATGGGCCTCAATTTTATTAACATGTGTGTGTGTGTGTGTGTGTGTGTGTGTGTGTGTGTGTGTGTGTGTGTGTGTGTGTGTGTGTGTGTGTGTCTGTGTGTGTGTGTGTGTCTGTGTGTCTGTGTGTATGAATAGGGCTTCTTAAAATGTAAAGCACTAAACCAAGATGAAAGAAATAAATGAATTCCAAAGTTAAGACATTAACAAGATTATAGCCTATCACAACAATTCAGTGTATAAATGGTGCAATCAAATACATACCTCATTTAACAATATGACAAAATATTGCACGGTTGCAATAATTAATAATCTGCAGAGGTTTGGTAGATTAATTCCAGTGAGGAAAGTATTGTCTAATCCCCAAAATATGTCATGTATCTGGCCCTTGCTTTCTCAGGTCTCTCCCTTGTTTCTCTCTTTAAAATGCCATCTCTCTTTCTGTACATACCTCGGGTTTGTCCTATCTTTCCACATCATGAGTTCCTCTCTCTCTGTCTGTCTGTTCTGTTCATTCTTTCTCTCTGTGGAGATTGTTTTGTTTTGTTCCTTCCTCTTGCTTTCTTCTTCCACCAAAACATTCAAGCCACAACTCTCATTGTTCTTGTTCCATGTCTCTCACTTTCTTTCCTGTGTCTCTTGCATTTATCTAGGCCAGGTCTCCCTCCACTATAATATCCCTTTGTTCTTTCTTCTCTCCCCCACCCCCCATCCCCCCACCTGATTTGTGTCTCTCTAGAAATCTCCCTCTACTTATCTATCCAAGGTCTCTCCCTCTCTCTCTCTCTCTCTCTCTCTCTCTCTCTCTCTCTCTCTCTCTCTCTATCTATCTTGCCCCAAAGTTCACTCTGTCCATATCCTATGTCCCACTCCATCTCATGTACCTCTCTCTTTCATCTTCTCCTCTAACCCAAGTCTTACACTATTCAAGAGCTGATGTTCTCTTTCCCGAATTTCCCTCTATCCCAGGTGTGCCAACAATAATCTGTGATTAATAGGCTTTATTCACCTTTAGATGCCAGCACATCTTACATGTTGCTGGCCCGGTTCCAAGGCAGGTACTGAAGGAAGGGTTTGGGTGAAAAACAGCCTCTATGGGGATATTTGGGAGGGAGTAGTCACATGTTCAGGGGCAGGCCAGCCTATATACATAGTGGTAGCACCACATTCACCCCCTCTTTTAAAACAATATCTGGCGGGGGTGATATGGTACAATGTTAATTACAGATTTAGCCTGTCTGGCTGTCTCATCTGTCACTGCGACTGTTACATGTTCCACTGTGGCACAGCTGTTGGTTCCCGGGCGGTGTCTTGTGCGACAGGCAGTGCTTCCGGGTGCTGGGGGGGAGGGGGTAGTTGGTATAGTGGGATTGTTTGGGTCAGTTTGTGTTCAGAGTCCAGGGTTAGGTGCTAATGGTGGGGCTGGTTGGTCAGGGTCAGGCACCAATGGTGGGTCTAGCTGGTCAGGGGTGGTGTGGGCTGGCTGGTTGCAGGGACCCTGCATGTGCCAGGTCCCAGATGGAGACGGTGTCCTGTCAACCATGATTTAGGGTTGGCATGGAGGAGGTGCACCTTCTTGACCAGGGTCAATCTTGTGGTGCTTGATGTGCTTCCAGAGCAGTAAAGGCCCAGGGTTTGTCAGCCAGGATGGCAATGTTGTTCCTGATGATGACTTCCTGTGGAAGGAAAAATAACCTTTCAAGTGGTATGCCATTCGTTGAGGTGCAGAGGAGGGACCTGTGGAGTGCAGTGGAGTGCTACAGGGAGGATGTCTTGCCACCAGGACGTGGGCAGGCCTTTTGATTTTAGGGCTAGAAGGATTGCCCTCTAGATGGTCTGGAGGCATTCTTCCTTTCTACCTTCTCATTCCCCTGGGGGTTATAGACTGTGGTCCTGCTCACGGCTATGCCCTTGGCCAACAAGTACTGGCACAACTCCTCACTCTTCCCCAGTCACTATGAATGTAGCAGAGGTATTCAAGTAGACTGAAGATGCCACACAGTGTCTTTATGATGGTGGCCCTGTTCATGTGTGAGTAGGGGATGGCAAAGGGGAAATGGGAGAACTTGTCTATGATATCAAGGAAATGCACATTGCTGTTTGTGGATGGGAGGGGACCCTTAAAATCTGTACTCAGCCATTCGAAGGGACGGATGGCTTTGATGAGATGAGTTTTGTTCAGCCGATACAACTGGGGTTTATATTTGACACAGACTCAACTCCCTGATGCTTTTGACAGAGTAAGGGAGGTTACAGGCTCTGAAGAAGTGGTAGAGCCTAATGATGCTGGGGTGGCAGAGATTGAAGTGAAGGGCTTGGAGGTGGCCCATCTGCACATTGGTACATGTCCCCTGGAACATTGATCAGGAGGTTCATTGAGCTTCGCGAACAGGTACAAAATTTCATAGTTGTAGGTGAATAGCTTAATTCTCCATGTCAGGAATTGTCATTCTTAATTTTTCCCCACGGTTTATTATTGAACATAAAAGTGACTGCTCATTGGTCAATCAGCAAGGTGAACAGTTTTCCAGCCAGGTAGTGTCTCCAGTGGCACACAGCTTCTACTATGGCCTGGCCCTCCTTTTCAATAGCTGAGTGCCGGTCCAAGGTCCTGGAGAGTTCAGGAGAAGAATACCATGAGCCTGCTCACCTGGTTGAGTGTGGTGGTCAGGGGGAAGTTGAATGCATCACTCTCCAGCAGGAAGGGGATGGTTTCATCTACAGCATGCCTCGCTGCCTTGGTGGTGTCACCCATGAAGCATCTGAATGCTGTTTGATGGCGGCCCTCATGTAGCACACAGGGTGCTCTCCTTCACTATCGGAAGTCAAACCAGAAGTGTGGCCGACCTGGCTTACCATCCCCAGGGCCCCATCAAGCTGCCGGAAGGGATATTGAAGGCGGAGCTGGAAGTGGTGTGGTCCAATGTGGTGGGGGGCTGGCAGCCACACACGGCACTGCTGGCAGAAGGTTGGGACCTACATACCTTCACATGCATGTCGCATTTTGGGATGGGCAACTCTTCCAGGGATGTTTCCCATGTCCGCATATGTAGCACATTGGGTGCTCAATGGAGGAGGAGGTGACATGGAACCCTGCATCCCAAGATGGCAGTACCCACATTCCCCATGTGACAGCCACATTGCCCAAGTAGAACACTTCAGCATTCCTTTGCACTGTCTTGAGAGATTTTGCCAATTCCACAACTTCCTGCAGGCTCTGAATGCCCTTTTCAAAATGTCTCTGTCAGATGTAATCAGAATGGAATCTAGCCACGCACACGTCGCATATCAGGCCTTTGAGATGAACAGTTGCTGAGACATCTTGGCAGTTACAGTCTCACCTCAGCTCCCATAGCACCCACGTGTATTCGTCAACAGACTCACCAGGTGCTTGTTTACAGCTGCCCCGGAGAAATCGGGCATAGCTGATGTTCATTGGGGCCTTGTATTGTTTCTGCAGGAAGTCCATCACAACAGTGTAAGTAAGGCAGCCTCTTATTGTTTGAAAGAACCGGTGACTGACCTGAGCGAAGAGCAGATCATGTTTGTCTTTTCGCTTTGCACTTTGTTGCGCCACATCAATACATTGAGGCAGTACACCCACTGGTCAAATTTGACCGAGGTCTCTGGATCTTTAGGGTCAGTGTCGAGCTCATCCACCCGTATTTCCTTGTCCATGCCCCAAAACTTAAAGTTGATTAAATTGTTCTACCAATCAACCACATTAGAGGAAGATCTATGATTAATAGGCTTTAATCACATTCAGATAATAGCACAGCTTGCATGTTGCTGGCCTGGTTCCAAGGCAGGTACTTAGGGAGGAGTATGGGTGTAACTGCTTTTATGGTGAAATTTGGGAGGCAAATGTCAGAGATTCAGGGGTGGGCCAGCCTACAGAGCACATACGTACAATTTTCATAGTGGTAGCACACAGTGGTAGCACCACAGCGGGACGCTCTCTTTCTATCTCATATTTCTCTCTCCTGGGGTTCCTCACACTGTCCTGCATCACTCTGTCCCAAGTCTCCTTTCTCACTGCCCCTAATATCCTTCTCAATTTATCTTTCTCACTATCCTAGGCCTCCCTTTCTCTCTTGGTTCTCCTAATCACTTAGTACTTTCTCTGCCAGGTCTTTTTTTATCCCTTCCTCTCGATCCTGGGTCTATCTCCCAGGTTTCTGCTCCACCTTCCCCAACCAACACACACACACATACACACACACACAACACACACACACACACACACACACACACACATACACACACACACACACACACACACACACACAAACACACAAACACACACACACAATTTTGACTCTGTATTCTAAGTTTCTATCCCAAGCTTCTATCTATGCATGTATCTCTCTCTCCCCCTGTCTATCCAGTGCCTTCTCCCCCCTCCCCCACCACCCCATCCTGTGTCTCTCCATTTTTCCCTGGTCTTTCTCTCTCTAAACTCACCGGTACAACTTTGACCCCAGCCACAGGTCCCTCCTCCCTGACAACTGGTGAGAAATAGAAAAATATGATTTCTACTTCAGGCTAATTTTGAATGGAATACAGTTATCAGTTTGAACCATTCTGTAAGCAACAAGCACAGCTGAATTGATAGAGGTGGTTGAAATGCGGGCAAGATGGGATATCGGAGCCTCCGCTGCCAGGACCTTACCTTGTGGCCACAACCAGTTAGCGACATCCCTCTGCATGTAAGAATTGTCAGATTTAGTGGGACCCCGATGTGCTCGCTCACGCATGTTGGAGTACAGGGGCAGTAGAAAGTATCTGCCAGTCATTCCCTCAACTTGGAGTCTGGCCTCACCACCATTCCTGATTCACTAATGCCTGTGTATCAAATCGAAAGTTGGGGTGTAGACATTATTCCAATTTAAATTCTAAAACTTGTTGGGAGATGAATATTCTCTCAAATTTACAATCACATCTCCCTCATTCATGGAGAAGGTGATCCTTTTTTTTACAGAGGTGTCAGAGGAATGCTCCGGTGATCTTCGGCAACACTGCACCCTTGGGGAAGTGTATCAGTTTTAGTGGGTTGACAGAGAGATGAGTCTGGACACAAGTGTAACAATCACACATAACTTTAATTAACATATGGGAAACAAACAGGGGATAACGTTAAACTGTACTCAATTACTATTTCACTTAAGCAACAATATAGACATTCACCTCAGATCTAGGTTGGACTGTGACAATAGTGAACCTATAATTGACATGCTCACACATTTGAGTATACCCACTACAAACAGGGATTCTTACACACACCCGGTTCCCTGCAAGTATTAATCTATCACAATACCACAGCTCAGCTTTAGTGCAGTGCACACCTTACCCACGATACTTCCAGCAGTGTCCACAGTAGCAACCTGGCATAGAGAAATGTCTGGGGCTTGGACCACAAGACCATGAGAGAGAGAGGCAGAGGCATAGAGCAAGAATGTGCTGTGCATTTTTTTTCCTTCTTCAGTCATAAGAAAATATAGAAAAATTAAATTATGATAATTAGAGATAAGAACAAAAAATCTGTTCAACCTTGACTATGTAATTGATATTCAGAACTTTGAGCAGTACAACACAGTACAGGCCACTGGATCACAATGTTGTACTGACCTATATTTTCCTACTCCAACACAATCTAACCCTTGTCTTCCTCACAGTCCATAACCCCACCCCCCCCCACCCATTTTTATTATGTTGCAGTGTCCTATCAAATAGTGTTTTAAATGTCTCTAATGTTCCAATCACTACCACTACCCCCAACAATTTATTCCAGGCACCAGCACTCTAAGTAAAAAAAAACTACCTCTGACATCTCCCCCAAATTTTCATCCACTCACCTGCAATAGATGCCTTCAAGCATCGGTCACTGCTGCCCTAGGGGGAAAAAAAAGTACTCCTGTCCATCTTATTTGCCTCGTATTTGATTGCTGTGTGAATGCCTAACGCCTCAGAAAATAGATGTTTTAAGGGACTGACTCTTGAAAAATCTATTTCTGTCACCCCTCCCCGCATTCTGATTGCCACTTTCTATAATTACAAAATTGGAGGGAGGAAAAATATTTATTTCCTGCAAAGTATCTCATTGAAATTAACCAATACTGCTCAGTGATTGAAAATTTGCCTTTGTGTCTTTTACTTATAAACAGAAAGGGAGATGGATATTATTATCGGACATGTGTTTAGTTTGAATCAAGGAAGTTAATTTCCGGGGAAAAGTACATGGCTTAAATAATTACATTCCCCTACATGATCATACTTAAACCCTTACTGTTCTTCCAGAATTTAATGTTGGGCTTTTACTAGTTTATAATAACACAACAGTTATATTTAAATTTAAGTAAATTCAAAAGTTTATGTTTTAACATCTTAAACCTCATGATTGTAATGAATGTGGAATATGAAGCAAAGAACAAACCACAAGCAAAAAGCAAAGCTTCCAATCCTCTTGCACAACCAAAATGAATACAAACAAAAGGAAGAAAATAATATTTTGTGATGATCTTGGTCATTTTAGAAGGTTCTCTGTAGAGAAAAGTCCCAGCAATATTGCACTCTGGACACTTGGAAATTAATTGCATTCCTGTTGCTCTCTAGAACCAGCTGAAATCCACTTCCAAATTCCCCACCCTTCCCTTGGATAGCACAGGATTCTCCAACCTGCCCACTTTCCATTGGATTTATATTCCTTGAGGCCTGAGGTAAGAAAACCTGAGGAACTGAGGTGGGTTACACAACTTCTTTCAAGGCCTGCTGTCCAAAAAAAAACAAGTAATCAAGATGGACCAATTCTATTGCTCGAATAATTAGGCTTCAGACACAAAGTGTTCAATCAGCTGATTGCTCAACATCAACTCCTGGGATCAAGCAATTGCGATATTTATCAGGTTTTTTTAAATGTAATTTAATTTAGGCCATGAGCCTGCACTGCCCAAATGCACCAATGAATCTGCAAACACTGTACATTTTTTTTGAAGGGTGGGTGGAAATGAGGGCACTCAGAGGAAACCCTCACAGGTCAAGAGGAGAATGTACAAACTCCTTAGAGAGGATGCAGAATTTAGACCCATTGTCACTGATGCTATAATAGCTTTGTGCTAACTGCTACCCTAACCTTGATGCCCAGCGATATTGTTTAGAATAGAGTGCATTTCTATTGCATCCTTGACAGAATAATCATAATGAGATGGATGGTAAGAAGGAAAAAGGTGGCCAATAGTGCAACAAAGAAGTTGATTTTGCAGACAATTTTCAAGGTGTTGTTGTTATTCCACTTTACATTAAACAATGTTACCTTTTTTTAATCTCATAATTTTTTTTCCAACTGACACTGCCAAAAGCAGAACAATTTGTCATGAAACTCATCATGTTTTGATAGCATGAACATATTTTGAAAATTAACAAATACATTTGTCTTTCAGTGGAAAGCTTATACCTTGGGATGGCACACACCAGGAAAGAATGGATCGATGGATTGGGTGAAAAATATATCATCATCAGACCTCTCCATTACCATCATAACTTTACAATTGGTATTGAAAAGGGTTGATGGTGAAGGCAAGAAATTACATAAACAATAAATCTGTTGCTTCAGCTAATTTTAAAAAATCAGATGTAACTAAACTATTATGTTTGTCTCTAAAGCAGAAATGAACCTCGATCCTTATGAAATAGTCTGAAACACTTAGATAGCCATCAAAGATTATAAATCTAGACATAGATCCATAAAACATTACAGAACAGAAACAGGCCCCTTCAGCCATTCTACTCTGTGCTGAACTGTTTTTTTTTAATGCCTAGCCCCACTGATATGCACCCAGTCCATACTCTTCCATACCTCCTCCAACCATGTACCAGTTCAAAATTTTCTTAAATGTTAAAATTAAGCCAACATTCACCACTTCAGCTGGCAGCTCATTCCACACCCTCCACTCTCTATGTGAAGAAGTTTCCCCAAAACTTTTCCATTTCACTCTTAACTCATGTCCTCTGGTTTGTATCTCACCTACCTTCAGTGGAAAAAGCCTAAGGCTTCTCCCACTGACCCCTGAATAAAAGCGACTGTGCCACAGCCCCCTCCTCAGTCTAGTATAGTCAACCAGTATGGCCTGTGACTAGTGGTATGCCTCAGTATGGATGGACCCTTATTATGTTGGGAATAAAAGCCTATCAATTTCTCTATAACTTCTAATCTTTGAAGTTATTGATGGTGCATCACTCTGTCTATCCCCATCATAATTTTAAATAGATCTATCAAATCTCTCCTCATTTTTCTATGCTCCAGTGAATTAATTCCTAACCTGCTTAACTGTTCCCTGTAACTTAGTTCATGAAGTCCAGACAACATCCTAGTAAATCTTCTGTGCACCCTTTGTATCTTATTGATACCTTTCCTATAGTTATGTGACCAAAATTGTACACAATTCTCAAAATATAGCCTTACCCACATCTCATACAGCTTTAACGTAACATCTCAACTCCTGTACTCAAAACTTTGATTTATGAAGCCCAATATGACAAAACCTCTCTTTACAACCATATCTACCTGTGATGCCACTTTCAGGGAATTATACATCTGTATTCCCAGATCACTCTGTTCTACCACACTCCTCAGTGCCCTTCTATTTACTGTGAATGTTCTTTCTTGCTTTGTCCTTCTAAATGCAACAGCTCACACTTGTCTGAATTAAATTCTAACTGCCATTTTTCAACCTATTTTTCCAATTGGTCCATATCCCACTGCAAGCTTTGAAGATCTCTTTGCTGTCCACAGATCCTCCAATCTTAGTGTCATCTGCCAACTTGCTGATGAAATAAATACATTATCATCCAGATCATGGATATCAATGACAAATAAAAACGGTCCAAGTACCAATCCTTGAGCCATACCACTAGTCACAGGCCTTCAGTCTGAGAAGTAATCATCCACCATCCACCACTACTCTCTGGCTTGTCCCATCCAGCCATTGTCAAATCCAGTTCACTACTTCACCCTACATACCTAGCATCTGAACTTTTCTGATTAACTTTCAATGTGGGACCTTGTCAAAAGCCTTAATAAATCCATGTAGACAATATCCACAGCCTTTCCTTCATAATCTTTCCTGGTAACCTCCTTGAAAAACTCTATAAGATTAGTTAAACATGACCTACCATGCACAAAGTCATGTTGACAATCTATAATTGCTCGCTGGCAATCCAATTAATTGTAAATCTGATATCTTAGAACAACTTCTAATAATTTACCTACTACTGACGTCAGGTTCACCAGCCTATAATTTCCAGAGTTATATTTTGAGCCTTTTTTAAACAATGGAACAACATGAGCTAGCCTCCAATCCTCCAGCACTAACTCGTTGCTAAGGACATTTTAATATTTCTGCCCAAGCCCATGCAATTTCTACTTGACAGGCCCTGGGGATTTATCCATGGTTCTTTGGTTTAAGACAGTAAACACTTCCTCCTCTTTAATCTGTATGTTCCATAACTTCATTGCTTGTTTTTCTTACTTCACATGACTCTGTGCCCATTCACTGAGTAAATATTGATGAAAAATAATATTTAAGATCTCCACCATCTCTTTTGGCTTCAAACAAAGCTACTCTCTTTGATCTTCAAGGGGACCAATTTTGTCCCTTACTATCCTTTTACCCTTAATATATCTGTAGAAACCCTGAAGATTTTCCTTCACATTGTTTGCTAAAGCAACCTCATGTCTTCTTTTTACCTTTCTGATTTTTTTATACCCTTCAGGTATATAATTTGCTGCATGTTGCCTAACCTGCTATACAACTCTCTTCTTCTGAACCAGATCCTCAATATCCCTCATATCCCTCAAAACCTAACCTTGTGTTTAATTCTGCCAGGAGAATACAAATGTTGTACTCTAAAAATATCACCTTTGAAGACCCTCCACTAACTTTGCACATTCATGCCCAAAATCCACTTACTCCAATCCACACTTTCTAGATCCTTTCTCATTTCCTCAAAATTAGCCTTTGTCCAATTTAGACTCTTAACCTTAGGCCCAGAACTATCCTTCTCCATAATTAATTTGAAACTAAAGGTATTATGATCACTGGAGCCAAAATGTTCCCCTACACATACTCCTGTCGGCAGTCCTGTCTCATTCTCTAAGAGCATATCAAGTATTCCATTCTCTCTGGTTGGTATTGATTTAGTAAACTTTCCTGATCACATTTGACAAACTCTAATCTATCTAATCATTTTACTGTATGGATGTCCCAGGCAATATGTGGAAAATTAAAATTTCCTACTCTCACAAACTTATATTTCCTGCAGCTGTCTGCTACCTCTCGACAGATTTGTTCCTCCAATGCTCGATGAGTATTGGGCTATTCATAATACAACCACATGAGCAAGTAATACTTTCTCTGATCCACAGCTCCATCTATATTGCATTAGTAGCCGAGCCCTCTGATCTGTGATATCACAGCTGTGATATTTTCTCTAACGAGCCATGCTACTTCTCCCCCTTTCATTTCACCCCCCCAACACTGCCATTCTATTGTGTTTAAAGCAATGGAAGGGCAGAACACTGAGCTGCCAGTCCTGCCTCTACTGCAACCAAGTTTCACTGATGGCCACAATATCATAATTCTATATAAAGCATATAGAGGCCAAACTTTGTAAGCATGCAACCAATTGAGTACCTTTGACAATAGTCTGGACCCACAAGGAAATTTTAACTGAGTTTTGAGGTTGAAAATATCACCAAAAAGTTGACTTCATCTGGTATGGCAGTGAATCTGCTTGAACTCTTTGTCCTCAATACATTTACAGCAGAGAGGGAGAATATATCAGTTGTTCCAGTCACACTCAGGCATAAACCTTGTGTCCTGCTTCACCATTTACTCTCCTTGCCAGGCTAATTAACTTGCGGGAGGCTCATTTTCATTTTGTCTCAAACCTTTAGATACACTTTTGATAAATGGAAAATTTGGCAACAAATAGCCCATTCAAGTTCTTGGCATGACCGTTGATTTTATTCACTTAATAAAATGATCAAACAACTGTGTCACCCGTTTCTAACATTTTTCCTGGCTGTAAGCTGGGAATACTGGTACATTAGTCTGCTTTGGAGAACTCTGTTCTACTTGAATTGAATGTTGGTGATAGATGAGCTCAGTATTTAATTGACTTTTATCTTGCTATCTGACTGTGTTAGGATACACAGGGACTAACCTACAGCTGTTCCAGGATGAAATGATTCATGACATTCAATATAACACAGTGTGTTCTTCCAAGAAGAAAAATGAGGATGGAAAAACATGAAAGAAAACTGCACAGTTTCATGATAAATGCACACTACCTACAGGAAAAGTGACTGGCTTTACAAGTATAACATTAGGACATGCTTAAGCTCTGGGTGACATGTAATTCTGGAATGACACTTGGCTCCTTTATTTCAATCTGCCCAGAAGCAAAGAAGAGCAAAATGAAACACCAAGAATATTTGCTTCAATAAAATGTAGCAAACATCTTTTCCTAAGCAGTTTATTTTAGAGTATGAAAGTATATTTAGTAATTGAAATTCACATCAATGGTTGAAACTAGTATTTTGGAACAAATGAGTATTGGAGAAAATTAAAAGCCTAGAGATCAAATGTGATGAATGACACTGGTGGCAGGATTGAACTGTTGGCCTTGCCACTTCATATAACTCCAATGATGGTTAGACCTTGCATTACTTCAATGCAGGTGCAGGCACTAGTTGCAGTTCCAGACACCTGTTTCGTACAGAGATGGGTGGGGGTTGAGCTGTTTGTAGGGGGCTAGATACAATTACTTGGCCACAGAATTCACAGCACCTGGTCAGTTTGGGTGTTTGCTGTCACTTTAATGTGAAGATTGGCAGAGGGGAGTGAAAAGTGAAACATAGTCTTCTGGTGGCAGTCTCCAGTATTTCTTATGAAGACCATATATAACCATATCACCATACAACAATTACAGTATGGAAACAGGCCATTTTGGATCCTCTAGTCCACACTGATTTAAGTGAACTATTCTAGTCCCACCTACCCGCTCCCTGTCTATAACCCTCCAATCCCCTCACATCCATGTACTCATCCAAACTTCTCTTAAATGACAAAATTGACCCTGCAACCACCTCTTCTGGAATGTCATTCCACTCAACCACCCCTCTCTGAGTGTTACTACTCATGTTACTACTAAACTTTTGCCCCCAACCCTTAACTTATGCCCCCTCATTCCAATCTCACCTCCTTTCAAGGGGAAGAGCCAATTCATATCTACTCTGTCTATTCCCCTCATAATCTTGAATACCTCTATCAAATCCTCCTTCAACCTTCTACTCTCCAATCTAGATACTGCAATCCAGGCTTCTGAATCTCAAAGGGGAGGAACCAACAGTATGGCTGGGGACAGATTTGCAGTGAGGATTGGATCCTCACATATCATGAAATGTACCAGGAGGTCCAGTGAGGATCATTTGCTTTGCTCCCAAGTCCGTAATATTTGACATGACATCAAGATAATGCTTGTGTTGTTAATACTAATACTTTAAAAATGCTGAATAATCCCTGAAACTCAAATATTTTGTTGTTGTTTAAATGTTGGAAACTTAACTAACAACTTTGCCACATCAACTCTATCCCAACATCACTTCATAATGCTCACAATGTAATACTGCTCTTGCAAAGTCCCTTTGATTTAATGTACCCCTCGTATCCTAAAATGCTGGTTAAGTGTATTTTCTGGTTGTTTGAGACTTACTCTTACAATGCCTAGTTAATACACCTGCATCAAGAATAAACAGTTTAAAAGACAAAAGACAAAATTACTGTACTGTACTTACACTGAACAAATGTCTCGTATTAATATATAAACCTTAAAGCATTTTACTTTATTTTCAGCCACATTCTTTGAAAACATTTAACCGTCACTGCATCTGCAGGTTCCTCCCCCTCCACGGAGCTACCAGAAAGATGAACAATAACATTAGATAATTAACACCCTCCCCATCCCCAAATTTGTGAGATGAAATTTTTGACTGGGGCGACTCTTACTAAGCAGGGATAAGGAGACCCTTTAAGAGAGTTACCCCAACGGCGAGAAGCATCCTGGGCGACCCCATAGCTGTTTGACAGGACTTTATTCAAACAGCTGCTGGGAGCAAATCATGGCCAAGGCCCTCCACTGGCTGAATATTTGCTCCTGTCTTCACCAAAGGTTTATGCTTTTCTTCAGAGCACATTTACAATTTTAAACTTACGTAGAAATGTTTAAATCTTTCCTTCTTATATATATATTAATATTTAAAAATAAAACAGTACTTCAGGAAACCATCAGAATTCACAGCTTACACATATGAGGATTAAAGCTAATGATGTTTACTCTATAAAGTCATCCCAGCACAATTCAAGCTGTATACACAGGAAGATGATTTATTGACACGAAGCAATAAGTGTGATGGCTCCAGGCATCTGTTTACTGTATGACTGTCTCTAAATTACAGAAAAAAAATATTGTCAATACTTCACGTTGATACTTTATGCTTAAGTTTAATGCAGCTGGCTCCAACAAAAATCTTCTTATCTTGAGGTAATTATGTAATGTATGTCATTATTTTAACATGCTGGAGTCCCTCAGTCCTTCAAGCACTATGTACTTTAAAACACATCTGCATTGCTTTCTGTCAGTTTATTCTTAGATAAGTAAAATTGATTCCATATTCCCATCCCATGAATGGGAAATGCCATTTGAGTATAGTTTAATTCATATAGGCTTATGTAGAAATTATGCTCCCATTTATATTTGTCATTATTACATACATATGTCAAGAAGATCTTCTACTGTTGCTTGATCACAATTTAATTTAATCTGAATGAAAATGCTAATAATTTTCAGGAATAAAATACAAGTGCTTTTCTAGCCATATTGACAATGATGCCAGAGGTAACGGTGGTGATACATCACTAGCCTACTGTGTACCTGCAGGAAGATCACGGGAGGACAGAACACAACTGGCCGACTGTCAATCAGCTGACCTGAATGGAACAAGCCCCACCCAGTTGGCTGCCAATCATCCGGCAGGATATAAGTCACATCTGGCCCCTCGAGGTCAGTCACATGGAGTTGCAGCTAACTACAGCAGAGACTTTAACTAGAAGAAAGCCTGTTGTTCAGTCTTTTGAATCTTGTGTCTGCTTACTGTCACTACAGTGCATCACAGTAACTTCTCCCTTGCTTTAAAGTATAATGTTGGTGCCTGATAAATGTTTAAATTGGAGGTGTTGCAAGTTGATTTTGACCTTTTATTTTTATTTTAAAATCTCATGGCAAAGTTAAAATGTATTTTAACACTGAAAACCTTGGTGGTACAAAAGTTAATAGATTCCCATTGTAAATCCTGTGATGTGAATAGTTACTTTGGTCCAGTCATTCCCAAAGTGGGTGATGCCTCACTCCTGGGGGTGGTGGAAAGATCCAAGGGGGTAGTGAGGAAAAAGGGAGTGGTCAGAGGGTGGTGAGGAAAAAGGGGGTGGTCCAAATGTTTGCTTGTATCTTGGTGACATGGTCTGGACAGGACATGTGCCATACGCCAATCAGATTAGACAGCAGATGCTGTGGGGACTGGTGATCATTGCAGTTGCACATCTGAAAGGGCCAAGGCTCTAGGTTTATAAGCATTGCAAGTTATCTTCATCTGGGGATGATGACTGACTGGGATGGGACCACTCAGGAAGGGATCATTCGGGACAGGACTGCTTGGGACGGGAACCCCTTGGGATAACAACTGACCACCCAGGACAGTGACTGCCCAGGATGGTGAAGGCCGGGGATGGCTGGATGGTGAATGTTTGGGACGGGACAACTCAGGAAAGTGACCACTCAGGACAGTGACTAACCTCCTGGGACAGTGACTGACTGCTCGGGACAGGAACTGACCACATTATATCAAAACCCACACTGTTCAAAACTGTGTTATACAAGGTATACCTGTATTCATTATAACTGTAACTTCCAACATTAAGTAATTCTTAAATACTTCATTGTTTAGTTTCACATTCGTACTTGTATTACTGTGTCATGTACTTTTGTATTACTGTGTCATGTACTTTTCCTAGTAATTGCATTGCTATTATCAAGTATACTTTCTTATGTTTTTTTCTGCTGCATTTTGACATGATTTCTTTTACAAAGAACATTTTTTTGTTGTTGCAGAATAACATGATGGCTACAACACAGCAAACAAAAAAGCAGTGGAGGTAATATTGTGCGAAAACTCTGAAGACAATGTAATTACAGGTGAGATGTAAATTTATCCTTTTGTATTGCTAAATAAAGTTTATTTGTATATATGCTTGTTTATAGTGTTAGATTATTATTGTTTTAAATTTGCAGTAAACCTAATAACAAAATAGAGGTATGTGTTTGTTGTATGTTTGGTGGTGGGGAGGCGAGGGCTGGGGACACTATAGATGCGGCCTGAGAGTCAAGGGGACGGCAGCCCACAAAAGTTTGGGAACCACTCCATTAGATAGTGGGATCAGCAAGTAAAGAATTAAACAAAATGGCTCTTCAACCAGCCAGGCTTTGCACAGTTTACCAAAGAGTGAAATAGAGTTGATCTTTAAATTCCTTTTGTAAATGTACACATATCAGCCACAAACATTTGAACATTCATGACTCAATTATTCTAAATGTATCCAAGTTTTAAAATTTTAATCCTGATTTTCAAATCACTCTGTGATCAAACTCCTTGTGACTTTTTATAACTCCTCCATCTTAAAATCTAGCCTTTTGTGGAAAATTAAATACACAAGAGGAGGATTATTATTGACAGCCATACCTGAAATTCTCTCTCTCCCTCTCCCTTTCTCAATATCATACTCTCTCTCTCTCCACCATTAATAGTGTGGTGATATGTAATTACTCCACTAGGTTACCAGGGGTCATCCCGGTGACCTTGTATATAAAGCAGTCCAGAGGTACAGTCTAGACTTCCAGGTTCATCTTGCAGAGAGATAAGACCTCTTAGTGTACATATTAGATTATTAAAGTGGTTTTATACTCGCACTGCTGGTGTGGTTATTGCCAGTACAATTTAATAAACAAATATGATAACTACTAAGATGAAAGCTGCCTCTGCTCCATTGCGCATTCCCGACCACCTGGAGACTCTTCCTGAGGAATGGAATCCGGGGACAACCAGGACACACGTGCTTACGAGGACAGAGACAGCGAGAAACCGCTGTACTGGAATCATGGTGGAATGTGGGGAAGACCAAAGAAGTACAATAGGGCAGGTAAGAAATGGCCAAGAGCCTTGCATATGGGTTCGCCAGTACAGGCACCGCTGACTCTAAACCCCAGTCCGATCAGAAAGGGGCCACTACAAGCGCGAGTGGAAGGATCTCCACAAGTCATGCTCCCAATCGCCACATATGTGCAGAGTTCCTGACCACTATAGAGCCAGGGAAAGCAGACACCGCTACCATCATTCCCCCAGCAGCAGTTTCCACAGTACCTAGGAGAACTGACGCTACCGCTGGGATTCCACCTAAGCCCGCTGCAAACGTCCCAAAGCCAGAAACTCAGCCAACAGCCCCAAGAACCCAGGTTACTCCTCCAGCAGACACAAGCCCCGCAGAGACTCTACCAACAGCTCCAAGTACCCCAAGGTCCACCCTTGCTACACCTAATGGACCAGAAACTGTGGCTTAGCCATGTGCTGCGACCAGACAGGCTGGAGCTCGACCCCAGAAATCCCGGATCCGGCACGCCCTTCAGCCGCTGGCAGAGATGCTTTCTCAATTATGTGGAGAGTGCTGAGGCATTGGATAAAGAGCTATTATTGCTGCCGCTGGTGCAGCTGGGAGACCACACTTATTCCCTTATACAGGATGCCAGATCCAACCAAGAGGCAATGAGTATTTTACAGAGGCATTACAGTGAAGGGCATAGCGAACTCCACTCCCGGTACAGGCTCATGACCAGGTCACAACAAGTAGGGGAGTCCGCCAGAGACTTTATACTCTCTCTGAAGGACCTGCAACTTTAAAGCAATATCAGCTCAGGAGTACACAGAGGACCTTATTAGGGACAGAATTGTTGCGGGCATACGGTCCACTGAGATGAGATATTGATTGCTGGAGAAAGGAATGGTGGGGCTAGATGAGGCAGAGACAATTGCAGAAGCTTTAGAAAACACCAGGAAAGAATTGGAGGAGTACTCACAGGACCCTGGGGCTGGGACAAACGTCACACTGCTGGACTCTCTAGCCCCACAAAAAGAAAAGTATGCTGCCTCACAGGAATTCACAGCAACAGCACACCTTGAGGGTCACAAGTGCTTTTTCTGTGGACAAAGAAAACACCCCAGAGCCCTCTGCCCTGCCAGAGAAAATGTCTGTTCCAACTGTGCAAATCGTGGGCATTATGCAAAAGTCTGCAGAAGCCCCAAGGCCACAGCCAAGGCCCATTCTCATGCTAATGAGAGGCAGGAATGCTCTTCTTTCTCCACAGACAAAAAGAAGAAGAAGAATGCTATGTGCAGCCGGCCATCTTGGACAAATGCTACAGAATAGAGGACACAGTCTTCAGAGATTAATATGATGCCAAGTACTATTGGATGGAAGGACACAAAGGGCACGCCAGGCTTGCTTCCCTGTGCATGAATCAGGCGAGTCCACACAATTTATCTGATGTCACTGTGTGCATCAAAATTAATGATGTGAGGGTAATTTGCTTAATAGATAGTGGAAGCATTGAAAGTTTTATTGACCAGGGGTTAGTCAACCACCTTGCCCTCCCCACATGCCCGAGTGAGCACCAGATCCTGTTATCAGCCAGCAGCCTTGTGGCTGAGGTAAAACAGTTTTGCAGGGTTACTCGAGAAATCCAGGGCACAAAATATGAAGGGTTCAAATTACTTGTACTCCCTCACCTCTGTGCCCCGTTACTATTGGGGTTAGATTTTCAGTGCCAGTTAGAAAGCATTACAATAGTGCACAATGGGCCTCACCTGTCACCCCCCCCCCCCCCCCCACTACACCTTATGAAGAAACAACACTGCACCCTCTCTGTCCTGAACATAGAACCCCCTCAGGTCACACACCTGACCCCAGAATGCACACCAATAGCCACAAAGAGTAGGAGGTACCGCCCGAGGGATAGAGCATTCATTAGGATAGAAATCTGCAGGTTACTACAGGAGGGCATCATAGAGCAGAGCACCAGCCCCTGGAGTGCCCAGATGGTTGTACTAAAGTCAGGAGAAAAACTGTTCATGGTAGTGGATTACGGCTAGATAATCAACAAATTTACACAACTAGATGCCTACCTCCTGCCACGCATAGCAGACATGGTCAATAACATTGCACAGTATAAGGTGTTCTCCACCATAGACCTGAAGGCAGCATACCACCAACTGCCTATTAAAAACAGTGCTCGCATTTACATGGCAGTTGAGGCAGACGACAGGTTGTATCAATTTCTGCGACTCACCTTCGGTGTCACCAAAGTAGTGTCCCTGTTTCAGAGAGAAATGGGCCGAATAGTAGATGAGTTCTAACTGAAAGCTGTGTTCCCCTACTTAGACAGCGTGACAATCTGTGGCCCCACTCAGGAGGATCATGATACAAATTTAAAACACTTCTTCGAGGCAGCTGAGGAAAGGAACCTAACATACAACAGGGACAAATGCGTCTTTAACGCCACCAAGTTGCCAATCCTGGGCTACATAGTGCAGAACAGGGAAATCAGCCCAGATCCAGCCCATATGCGCCCTCTCCTAGACCTCCCAGTGCCACACATGCTGAAAGCACTAAAAAGGTGTTTGGGACTGTTTGCTTACTATGCCCAATGGGTCCCCAACTACGCCGACAGGGCTCACCCACTTATAAAAGCCTCAGTTTTCCCACTATGCCCCACAGCCACCAGGGACCATATCGCTAAAGCTACCATGCGGTCCATAGATGAGTCAATCCCATTTCAAGAAGAAACAAATGCATCCGATGTGGCTCTGGCAGCCACCCTAAAACAAGACGGATGACTGGTGGCTTTTTTCTTGCGAACCCTACAGGGGCCAGAGGTAAAACACTCACAGTAGAGAAGGAGGTCCTAGTCATTGTGGAAACAGTAAGGCACTGGCAACATTATCTGGCGTGCAAACACTTCACCCTCGTCACGGACCAACGGTCTGTGGCTTTTATATTCGATAACCACAACAGTGGGAGAATTAAGAATGGAAAAATCCTGCACTGGTGGATAGAATTGTCTACATTTAACTACCACAATCTATACCGCCCCGGGAGACTCAATGAGCCCCTGGACGCGCTGTCCAGAGGCACTTGTGCCATCCTTAATCACACATTCCAGTTGCAGAGCTTGCACAATGAGCTGGGCCACCTGGGGGTCACTATGCTGTTTCACTTCATTATAACCCAAAACCTCCCATTTTTGGTAGAGGAAGTGAGGTCAGTGAATTAAGAGCTGCCCCATCTGTGCAGAATGCAAACCACAATTTTACCGGCCAGACAAAGCCACCCTGATAAAAGCTACCAAACCTTTTGAGCGCCTCAGCCTCGATTTTAAAGGCCCACTCCTGTCCAATAATAGAAATGTCTATTTCCTAAACGTGATAGATGAATATTCCTGTTTCCCCTTCGCAATCCCATGTTCTGATGTATCAGCAGCCACTGTTATAAAATGCCTCCAACACATCTTCAGCTATTTGGGTGCCCAAATTACATACACACAGACAGGGGTGCTGCATTCATGAGCGCAGAAGTACAGCAGTACCTGCACGAGAGATGGATTTCCATCAGTACCTGCACGAGAGATGGATTTCCACCAGCTACGCTACAAGTTACAATCCCAGGGGGAATGGACAAGTCAAAAGGGAAAATGCCACTATCTGGAAAACGGTCCTCTTGACTTTAAAAGCAAAAGACCTGCCTGTTACTTGATGGCAAGAAGTGTTGCCAGAAGCCCTACACTCAAAACATTCTTTGATGTGTACTGCCATTAACATGACCCCACATGACCGTATCTTTTCTTTCACAAGGAAAGCCACGAGGGGCTAAATGCCTAAATGGATGATGACAGATGTGTGAACACTGCGGAGGAAACATAGATGTCTACGGATCAACACGGAGTGCAGCAACAATCACTAGAACAGTCGTCCATTGAGTCACCCCAGAGGACTATACCACCCATCCCGGAAATCAGGACCCTGGGTATGCCCACCCCACAAAATATCACCACCCTAGACTTGATGCCAGGACCTAATCCCACACAAGAGGATCCCCAGCCCACACAGCCAAAGGACCATTTAGTACTTCCCACTCTCACACCTCCACCAAGAAAGGCCAAAAGGCAGACCGCACTCCCCACCCCTATACCACTACCGTGGAGGTTCAGAAGGCAACGGAAGCCGCAAAAAAATTTTGGACATGAACATAAACAAGGGAAGGAGGACGGGGGGGGCATAACAATTTTTTTTAAGGGTGGTGAAATTGTACTGACAATAACCACACCAGCAGTGCGAGTATAAGACAGCTTTAATTAACTAATATTTACACTAAGAGGTCTTGTCTCTCTGCGAGACGAACCTGGAAGTCTAGACTGTAGCTCTGAACTACTTTATATACAAGGTCACTGGGATGACCTCTGGTGACTTAGTGGTGTAATTACATATCACCAAATAGCTCCTTAAAAACACAGTTCACCTTGTTCAAATTGCTCTTTTATAAGTTAGGATCAAGTTCCCTCTGCTAAGTACTCAACTAAACAAGCCATATCAAAAAAATCAAAGCTGTTGATGGTCAATTGAGGTAAAAGTTATCTTTTAAAGTGTTAAATAAACAACATCGGACTTACCATCCATTTTCCATTCCACTTGTGTTGGGGGTGGACAGCCAATCTGTTATTGTCTGGTGTACAGTATTACACAGAGCAAAAGTTACTGCCTTCATTTCATCTGTTGAACAGATGCAGAAACAAGAGACTTAATTTTTCCCATACTGTCCCTTAACAGAACTCCAGTCCAGCATACACCAGTCCAGGAAGCTGGATTGAGAAGCAATGACCCTGAACCACAAGAATGCTCGTAATTATTGAAAGTACATTTGCTTGGCTTTAACAAAGTTTCACTTAATACGAGAGTAACCATAAACATTCAAATTACTGTACAGGCTGGACAAGGTTCATTTCACAGAGTACTTTATAAAGTGGTTCTGGTATTCTTCTAAATTATTTGATGAGTAATGAAATCAAAGGCTTTATAATTGCTCCTTTTTGCTGTCAAAGTGTCAGAAACCTTTCTTGTTCCTGTGTCTGTGAAAAATTGTTGAATTATGATGTTCATTTCTATTTTTTGACCATCATTTTGAAATTTGGAAGTATTTACTTTCTTCAGATCCTCTGATTCTTCTCCTTATTTTCCAAGTGTCATCCTCTCATTTTTAAAAAGGTTAAATTATCCATTATCTTCCAGTACAGCCAATATTTGTAATAATTTTCCAAACTCCTCAACCTCATGCATTCTGTCAGGTCACCTGCCTGTCCTTACAACTCAAGCCCTTTAGTAATGGCAATGTCCTGATGAATCTCCTCTGCACCTCTTCCGACTTATTGACAACCTTCCCATAGGTGAGTGACCTATGCCCTTTGTTTCTATTCACCAATAACAATCACCCTCAGAACACAACAACTTTCCTGTTTACGGTTGGATAAATTCAGGAGGTTTTATAAATGTAATATTGATGCAATTCATGTAATTTTGTCTTTTAAATTGGTTTATGAAAACCCTATCAGTTGGCATTGCAAGCATCTTTGTCCTGAGGAACACACAAATCAATTGAAAAAGAAAGATTACATATTCAATATATTATTATTATTATTAGTATTTATTGAATTTTAAAATCAAAGAATCATGCAGATTTTTTGATTAGCAGAAATGCTAATTCCATTTGCCAGCGTTAGGCCCATATTCCTTTGTGCCTTTCCTGTCCAAGACCCTATCAATTTTTTTTTAACTATACCTGCTATCACCACTTCCACTGGTAGCTTCTTCCAGCTAACAACCAAATTCTTGTCTGTAAAACCTACCCTTCAAATATCCCTTAAATTTCCCCTTTTTGGGTTTTAGCCTTCCAGTTGTAAACAATCCTGCTGTAGGAAGGTGTGGGGGGAGGGACTATCTGTCTATTTATGCTCCTCAACATTCCGCTCCATCCTCAACATTCATTGGAGTGCTTTCATCCCTAACGTCGAAGTACTCGAGATGGCAGAGGCCGACAGCGTCGAGTCCCCGCTGCTGAAGATCCAGCTGCGCTGGGTGGGTCACGTCTCCAGAATGGAGGACCCTCGCCTTCCCAAGATCGTGTCCTATGGCGAGCTCTTCACTGGCCACCGTGACAGAGGTGCACCAAAGAAGAGGTACAAGGACTACCTAAAGAAATCTCTTGGTGCCTGCCCCGTTAACCACCGCCAGTGGGCTGATCTCGCCTCCAACCGTGCATCTTGGCGCCTCGCAGTTCGGCGGGCAGCAACCTCCATTGAAGAAGACCGCAGAGCCCACCTCACTGACAAAAGGCAAAGGAGGAAAAACCCAACACCCAACCCCAACCCACCAATTTTCCCCTGCAACCGTGTCTGCCTGTCCCGCATCGGACTTGTCAGCCACCAACGAGCCTGTAGCTGACGTGGACATTTACCCCCTCCATAAATCTTCGTCCGCGAAGCCAAGCCAAAGAAAAGAATGTTATTAACATTTTCATTATCATGACAGGACTATCTGTCTATTTATGCTCCTCATAATGTTATTAACCTCTTTAAATATTACCCCCACCCCCCACCCCCCCACCCCCCTTCAACCCCTTACATGCCCAATGAGAATGAACACACACTGTCCAAATTCTCCTGAAAACCGGAACCTTCCATTCTATGCAACATTCTGGGAAATCTCTCGTCATTTCTTCCACCCCTTTCATGGAATGTGTCAACTGGAACTCTATATAGTAAGTGTCAAAGTAAAGTTATCTTCCCTTTCTTTGCAGTTGAAGGAAAGGTCGGGAACATAGTTGAGGGTGTGAATGAGGATTCATGAGAGACAGGTATTCAGGTCAGAATGAACTGGAAATCAGGTAGAGTAAACTAGGGTAAATGAATGACTGAATAGGAGAGTTATGAAAGAGTCAGGATGCAAGGTTTGAACCCCCGCTCTGCATAACCAAGCAGGATCATCCCTCCCTGAGGCTCATTTCTTGCTTCTTGGACAGAATCTTCCAAATACTCCAAAGGGGTCCCACCTAGGGTCAAGTTAATGCATATATAGTTGCTGTGAGCGAGCACTGGAACAATTGTTACATTCCTGATAGTCAGAGCCCTAAACTAGTGGCACAACAATGGAGTGAAATAATGCCAAATTATTTGATTTAGGGTACTAAATAACTTGAAGGAAAGAGCTAATTAGTCAGTGTTGCACTATTTATTAATAACATTCAGTGAAGAAGGTACAACTAGTTTGGCCTCTATATAGAGTCTGACAGACAGTCAAACAGTTAACAATAAATTGTCCTCCTAAATGGTCTAGCAATCTGCATATTTGAATGCTATCAGTGATACCCACATTCCCTAAAAAAAATGCAATGAGAACCTAAAACTTCCCAACAGGAAATGACAGATGAAGGAGAATTCAGTTACAATACTTTCAACCAAAATTTCCAAGCTCTTAAATATCTTATGCTGGGTCAGGGAGCTGGGGAGGTCAGAAATGATCAGGCCAGATGATTTTTTTTAAACAGGAAATTTTATACAAATGTTAGAAGTGGCTACAAAAGCAATGGCATGTTGGTGCAAGGAATGGTGGGGCTGAGGACAAGAAACTGAAGAGTCAAATGCAATGGTGGAGCTGAGGACAAGAAACTGAAGAGTCAAATGCAATGGTGGAGCTGAGGACAAGAAACTGAAGAGTCAAATGCAATGGTGGAGCTGAGGACAAGAAACTGAAGAGTCAAATGCAATGGTGGAGCTGAGGACAAGAAACTGAAGAGTCAAATGCAATGGTGGAGCTGAGGACAAGAAACTGAAGAGTCAAATGCAATGGTGGAGCTGAGGATAAGAAACTGAAGAGTCAAATGCAATGGTGGAGCTGAGGACAAGAAACTGAAGAGTCAAATGCAATGGTGGAGCTGAGGACAAGAAACTGAAGAGTCAAATGCAATGGTGGAGCTGAGGACAAGAAACTGAAGAGTCAAATGCAATGGTGGAGCTGAGGACAAGAAACTGAAGAGTCAAATGCAATGGTGGAGCTGAGGACAAGAAATTGAAGAGTCAAATGCAATGGTGGAGCTGAGGACAAGAAACTGAAGAGTCAAATGCAATGGTGGAGCTGAGGACAAGAAACTGAAGAGTCAAATGCAATGCTATGAGTCATGGTTAACTGGGAGGAATCAATGCAATTATTGAGGCATAAGCAGTGGCATCATATTTAGCTTTGAGCTTTGACCTGGACACAGATCTCTATCTGTTGTTTTCAATGATTCATAATATGATGCAGACATGTCCATGTTCAAAAATAAGCATTTTATTCAAATATATAATTTAATAGAATGCATTTCACTCTGCTCTTCTCACTCCAATTGGCATTTTTCAACAATGGGCATATTACATCGTCATGCTTTAATCCTAGTGCAAAACACATTTATAGCAAACTAATTTGGGGCTTTTCTTGCTTATCAAGGATTTGGTCTCTTTTTGGAGAAAATGAATGATAGGATTCTCTGGTCTTTTTTATAATTATTGACTCAACAAACTGCTTCTGTCTGACTGATTCACATGTGGATTTTTGCTCGCTGGAGAATTAACAAATTCTTTGTCAATTCCAAACACTTTCTGCAACATGTAGGCATCACACTGAGATGTGACTATTTCAAAGATGTTGTTCTTGAAGACTGATTTTCAAATGATGAATAGGCTTTGCTTGCAATGTGCACTTCGCATCTATTTTGTAATATTATCTCTATGACCTGTGATCTTGACAGAATATTTATTCCAAAAAAAGCGGACAGAATGTCCCATGATGTCCATATGCAGCTTACAGTTGAAATAAAGGCAAACTATTTAATTCATGAAGTCAAATTGTTGAGCATGTAATACATTTGCAGCTGAGGTTTACACAAAGGCTTCAGGATTTATCTAAGACCCAGACTTGAAGGTTGCATTGGTCTGCAGCAAAATGGAATCACTGATGTGACTTCAGATTATGATAGAAATTTAATTACTATATTTTTTATCACATACAACATAAGAAAATAGATGTAAATATAGAACACTCAGTCCATCAAGCCTGCTTTGCTAGTTAACATTGCCATGGCAGACACAGAAGAGGCCGCAGATTCTGGAACAGAAATAAAAACAAACTGGTGGAGGAACTCAGCAAGTCAAGATGGGGGGAAAGGAATTGTTGATGCATTAGGTCAAGATCCTGTATCAGGATGGAAAATGGAGAGGGAAGTTGCTCTGAGCCACTCTCCTCTTTCTACTTGGTCTTCCCTTTCCACTAAGACACAATGATGAGACCTCAGTTGGCCGAATCACAAACACAATGAGGACATGTGCAGGAGGGAGATAGACCAGCTCATTGAGTGGTGTCACATTACAAGCTTGCACTCAACGAAGGAGATGAATGAAGACTTCCGGAAGAAAACAGGAGGATACAAACCATTCCTCATCGAGAGTGACAAGAACTTCAAATTCTGAATGTCAACATCTACAATGGCCTGTTAGGAGCCTACACTTTGTGTGGAGTTTGAGGAGATTCGTTATGTAATCGAAGACAGTCAAAAACTGGTGCATCATTGTCTGGAAGATCAGTGCCAATGCTCAGGACAAGAAAAAAAAATCTTTAGAGGGTTGTTAACTTGGACTGCGACATCATTGGCACCGGTCTTCACTCCATTGAGGATATCTGCAAAAGGTGGTGTCTTGAAAGAGCAGCCTCTCTCCTCAAGGATGTTCACAACCCAGGACATTCCCTCTTCACACTACTACTATCAGGAAAAAGGAACAAAAGCCTGAAGGTGAGCAGTCAATGGCATAATGGCAGCTTCTTTCCTGTGTTCATCAGATTACTGAATGTTCAATAAACCAAAGACACTGCATTACTTTGAATTTGCATGCACTAGTTTTAGTTATTTTTGTAAGGTGGCTTATATAAAAGTTTGCACTGTGACGCTGCCACAAAACAACAAATGTCATGACTTGTTCATGACCATAAATTCCAATTCTGATTCTGATTCCGACATAATGCAAAATCAGTCAATGATTTGTCTCACATCCAATGGCTGGTTTCAATATCCTTAAATTTAGTGACAACATTTGTCGAAGTATCGTCATACCACAAGGGTCAATTTCTAAAACAAATCTCAGCGGTGTCGCATGGTGATCCAACTGCCTACAATCTTAACAAACAATAGTGTCCATTTGATTACTTATTATGCATTATTATTGGGCGGCCCCGGCCTCGGTCATGTGAGGCAGGCGGAGGCCCCGGTCCGGGCAGGGAGTGGGAGTGGGAGGCGGCGGCCCCAGTCCAGGCACAGGGAGAGCAGCAGCGGCCCCGGCCCCGGTCCGGGCGAAGGGTAGACGGCGGCGGCCCCGATACGGGCAGGAGCAAGGGGGAGACGGCGGCCCCGGCCTCGGTCGAGTGAGGCAGGCGGAGGCCCCGGTCCGGACAGGGAGTGGGAGGCGGCGGCCCCAGTCCGGGCACAGGGAGAGCAGCAGCGGCCCCGGCCCCAGTCAGGGCGAAGGGTAGACGGCGGCGGCCCCGATACGGGCAGGAGCAAGGGGGAGACGGCGGCCCCGGCCTCGGTCGAGTGAGGCAGGCGGAGGCCCCGGTCCGGACAGGGAGTGGGAGGCGGCGGCCCCAGTCCGGGCACAGGGAGAGCAGCAGCGGCCCCGGCCCCGGTCCAGGCGAAGGGTAGACGGCGGCGGCCCCGATCCGGGCAGGAGCAAGGGGGAGACGGCGGCGCCGGCCTCGGTCGAGTGAGGCAGGCGGAGGCCCCGGTCCGGACAGGGAGTGGGAGGCGGTGGCCCCAGTCCGGGCACAGGGAGAGCAGCAGCGGCCCCGGCCCCAGTCCGGGCGAAGGGTAGACGGCGGCGGCCCCGATACGGGCAGGAGCAAGGGGGAGACGGCGGCCCCGGCCTCGGTCGAGTGGGGCAGGCGAAGGCCCCGATCCGGGTAGAGAGTGGGAGGCGGCGGCCCCAATCCAGGCACAGGGTGAACTGCGGCGGCCTCGGCCCCGGTCCGGGCAGTATGGACCGACCTAGGAGGGGAGGCAGGCCCCTCCAGACGGGTAAGAAACCTGCATAGGAGAAGGCCACTCCGATATAAAACCTACGACCCAAGGACCTCGCTGCCACGTCCCAGCTTGCTTGGCCACGGCACACGAACCATGGGTGTAAAGGGTGGGGCCAGTACTGCGCGCACTGCACTCCACCTAAAAGCTCCTTTGCGCAGGCCCGAGGACAGGTCCACGTCCTCCCCCTCCACGTCCTCCCCCTCCACGTCCTCCCCATCCACGTCCTCCCCCTCCACGTCCTCCCCCTCAAAAGATGCTCACAAACTCAAGCTAGCATGCTGGAACATCAGAACCATGCTAGACAAGGCTGACAGCCACCGACCTGAACGTCGGTCTGCCCTCATTGCACATGAACTCCTCAGACTTGACATCGACATAGCCGCTCTCAGTGAAGTCCGCCTGGCAGATGTAGGCAGGCTCCAAGAACGCGGCGCGGGCTACACACTCTACTGGTCTGGCAAGCCTTCGGATGAACGACGCCTATCTGGTGTAGGCTTCATGGTCAAGAGCTTCATTGCCTCCAAACTCGAAAACCTTCCGACAGGCCACTCGGACTGAATCATGTCCATGCGACTCCCACTTCAAAACAAGCGTCACCCTCATCAGTGTCTATGCTCCAACCCTCCAGGTGGAACCAGCAGAAAAGAACAAGTTCTACACCGACCTGCGCAACCTCATCCAACGTACCCCTACAGCCAACAAGGTTGTCATCCTGGGCGACTTCAACACTCGTGTCGGCAAAGACTCAGAAACCTGGCCAGGAATCCTGGGCAAGCATGGCGTCGGCAAGTGCAACGACAATGGGCGCCTCCTCTTGGAGCTCTGCGCAGAACAGCGGCTCGTCATTACAAACACCCTTTTTCAGCAGAGGGACAGCCTTAAGACCACCTGGATGCATCCCCGATCCAAACACTGGCACCTCCTGGACTACATCCTGGTGCGAGAAAGTGACAAACAAGATGTGCTCCACACCAGGGTCATGCCTAGCGTGGAATGCCACACTGACCACCGGCTGGTTCGCTGCAAGCTCAACCTTCACTTCAAGCCAAAGCCCAGGAACAATAAAGCCCCCAGAAAGAGGTTCAATGTTGGAAAACTGCAGTCAGACGAAGCGAGAGGAAACTTCCAGGCAAACCTCAAAGCAAAGCTCGACGTTGCAACCCGCCTCACGGACCCGTCCCCTGAAACCCTCTGGGATCAGTTGAAGACTACCATACTGCAATCCACTGAAGAGGTACTGGGCTTCTCCTCCAGGAAAAACAAGGACTGGTTTGACGAAAACAGCCAGGAAATCCAGGAGCTGCTGGCAAAGAGGCGAGCTGCCCACCAGGCTCACCTTACAAAGCCGTCCTGTCCAGAGAAGAAACAAGCCTTCCGTCGCGCATGCAGCCATCTTCAGCGCAAACTCCGGGAGATCCAAAATGAGTGGTGGACTAGCCTCGCCAAACGAACACAGCTCAGCGCGGACATTGGCGACTTCAGGGGTTTCTACGAGGCTCTAAAGGCTGTGTACGGCCCCTCACCCCAAGTCCAAAGCCCGCTGCGCAGCTCAGACAGCAAAGTCCTCCTCAGCGACAAGATCTCCATCCTCAACCGATGGTCAGAACACTTCCAATCTCTTTTCAGTGCCAACCACTCAGTCCAAGATTCCGCCCTGCTCCAGCTCCCTCAACAGCCCCTAAGGCTAGAGCTGGATGAGGTTCCCACCCTGGATGAGACATATAAGGCAATCGAACAACTGAAAAGTGGCAAAGCAGCAGGTATGGATGGAATCCCCCCAGAAGTCTGGAAGGCTGGCGGCAAAACTCTGCATGCCAAACTGCATGAGTTTTTCAAGCTTTGTTGGGACCAAGGCAAACTGCCTCAGGATCTTCGTGATGCCACCATCATCACCCTGTACAAAAACAAAGGCGAGAAATCAGACTGCTCAAACTACAGGGGAATCACGTTGCTCTCCATTGCAGGCAAAATCTTCGCTAGGATTCTACTAAATAGAATAATACCTAGTGTCGCCGAGAATATTCTCCCAGAATCACAGTGCGGCTTTCGCGCAAACAGAGGAACCACTGACATGGTCTTTGCCCTCAGACAGCTCCAAGAAAAGTGCAGAGAACAAAACAAAGGACTCTACATCACCTTTGTTGACCTCACCAAAGCCTTCGACACCGTGAGCAGGAAAGGGCTTTGGCAAATACTAGAGTGCATCGGATGTCCCCCAAAGTTCCTGAACATGATTATCCAACTGCACGAAAACCAACAAGGTCGGGTCAGATACTGCAATGAGCTCTCTGAACCCTTCTCCATTAACAATGGCGTGAAGCAAGGCTGTGTTCTCGCACCAACCCTCTTTTCAATCTTCTTCAGCATGATGCTGAACCAAGCCATGAAAGACCCCAACAATGAAGACGCTGTTTACATCCGGTACCGCACGGATGGCAGTCTCTTCAATCTGAGGCGCCTGCAAGCTCACACCAAGACACAAGAGAAACTTGTCCGTGAACTACTCTTTGCAGATGATGCCGCTTTAGTTGCCCATACAGAGCCAGCTCTTCAGCGCTTGACGTCCTGCTTTGCGGAAACTGCCAAAATGTTTGGCCTGGAAGTCAGCCTGAAGAAAACTGAGGTCCTCCATCAGCCAGCTCGCCACCATGACTACCAGCCCCCCCACATCTCCATCGGGCACACAAAACTCAAAACGGTCAACCAGTTTACCTATCTCGGCTGCACCATTTGCAAGGATCGACAATGAGATAGACAACAGACTCGCCAAGGCAAATAGCGCCTTTGGAAGGCTACACAAAAGAGTCTGGAAAAACAACCAACTGAAAAACCTCACAAAGATAAGCGTATACAGAGCCGTTGTCATACCCACACTCCTGTTCGGCTCCGAATCATGGGTCCTCTACCGGCACCACCTACGGCTCCTAGAACGCTTCCACCAGCGTTGTCTCCGCTCCATCCTCAACATCCATTGGAGCGCTTATACCCCTAACGTCGAAGTACTCGAGATGGCAGAGGTCGACAGCATCGAGTCCACGCTGCTGAAGATCCAGCTGCGCTGGATGGGTCACGTCTCCAGAATGGAGGACCATCGCCTTCCCAAGATCGTGTTATATGGCGAGCTCTCCACTGGCCACCGTGACAGAGGTGCACCAAAGAAAAGGTACAAGGACTGCCTAAAGAAATCTCTTGGTGCCTGCCACATTGACCACCGCCAGTGGGCTGATAACGCCTCAAATCGTGCATCTTGGCGCCTCACAGTTTGGCGGGCGGCAACCTCCTTTGAAGAAGACCGCAGAGCCCACCTCACTGACAAAAGGCAAAGGAGGAAAAACCCAACACCCAACCCCAACCAACCAATTTTCCCTTGCAACCGCTGCAATCGTGTCTGCCTGTCCCGCATCGGACTTGTCAGCCACAAACGAGCCTGCAGCTGACGTGGACCTTTTACCCCCTCCATAAATCTTCGTCCGCGAAGCCAAGCCAAAGAAAAAAAAAATGCATTATTATTACTTATTATGGTGTCTGTTTGAAAGTCACATGCAGTTTTATGAAGCATTGTTTCGTTTGAAATAAGGAGCTCCTTTCCCTTATTCCATCAGCCCTGAAAATGTCCCAATGAATCCTTATAAACCATCTCTCAAAACTTTATCCAATGAAACATCAAGAAGGAATAGAGCATGTAGTTGATACCATGGCAACTGTTTAGAAGTAGGCAGCAAAGATGAATATCTACCTCAAAGAATTCTGTGGTAGAATTTATGTAAAATCATAACATAAAGAGTATGGAAAACTCTATTTCTGCAAATGAAGGAGATTTGCATTTATTTGCTAATTTTATGTTATTAAAAAAAAAACAAAATCCACTCATTTTATTCGCTCTTCCTTATGCTGTCGTGAAAGAGGACTCCAATATACTGGATAGTCTCATGATATATATTTTTAACAATTAAAGTACCAGACTTATACTTATTTAGTGCACTTTTCCTTTGATCTTCTTGCTGATATGAATGTACAAGTGATCCATTGCCAAATATTCTTCATGGACCAGCCTGACCATCAAGGTGCAAACTGAAATGTAAGATCAAATATTTCTGGAGAGATCTTTTTGATCAAGATTTATGAGGGAAATGGATACGGAATGAGGAAGTGTGAAGGAGGCAGGTAGATGAGCTAGTTGAGGGGTGACACAAAAACAACAACAAACACACATTCAACATTAGCAAATCAAGGAGATGGTTGGAGACTTCAGAAGGAAATCAGGAGAACACGACCCAGTCCTCATCTAGGTTTCATCAGTGGAAAGGGTCAAGAACTTAAAATTCCTGGGTATCAACATCTCAGAGGATCTGTCCTAGAGCCTCCATGTCAATGCAATCAATCACAAGGAAAGCTTACCAATGGTTATACTACGTGAGGAGTTTGAAGAGATTTTGTATTTCACCAAAGACTCAAAATCTTCTACAGGTGAAGTGTGGAGAGCAATCTGACTAATAGCATCACTCTCTGGTATGGAGGTGCTAATGCTCAGGACATGAAAAATCTTCAGAGGGTTGTTAACTCAGCCTGCAACATCACAGGCACCAGACTTCACTCTATCGAGGACGTCTACGAGAGGTGGTGTCTTAAGAAAGTCCTCAAAGACTCCCACCATCCAAGCCATGTCCTTTCACTCTCCTATCATTGGGGAAAAAAAGTTACAAAAGCCTAAAGTTGAGCACTCAGCGACACAAGGACAGCTTCTTCCCTGTTGCCATCAGATTCCCGAATGGACAATGAACCACAGACACTACCTCACTTTGTCTCTTTTTTTTTGCATTGTTTATTTTGAAATGTGGTTTATATAAATCTTTGCAGCAGAATTAATGCTGTTATAAAACAATTAATTTAAGGACAATAATTTCTAATTCTGATTCTAAAGACCTTCATATTTTGAACTGTTAATCAGTTTTTACTGTTATGATTAACCTGTAACCTTTCCAAGAAATTTTTGGAGCATATGAATCGACTTTATTTTAAAATATCATGCAGGAACGAAGGCAAATAATAACAATTGTTGTCTCAGGTGAATTAGACATCTGATCCTCCTGATCATTCATTCTTCTCAGACCAATATCAGGCAATTCTCTGCAATGAGCTCTGTCTGTGGGGCAATACAGATGCAGGCTGGTTAGCATAGCAGCTAGCGCAATGTTATTAGAGCACCAGTGACCTGGATCAAATCCACTGCTGTCTTTAAGGAGTTTGTATGTTCTCCCCATGTCTACGTTGGCTTTTTCTGGATACTCTGTCTTCCATTCATGTTTCGAAGAATTGCAGTGTTAGCATGGGTGTATTGGGTGACAGGGAGTCATGGTTGAGAAGGACATGTTACACTGCTGTATCTCTGAACAAACTGGTGGTGAGAATCACCCAGATCCAGAGTATATCCACAGCAAGGTCGAGGAGTGTGAAAGTCTTTGTGTGATACTTGGGACTAGGCAACAGATTTTGTTTGCAAACCTTGGACTCCACAATTTTAGCAGGTTGATTTTGCATATTAACTGCTGCTCATGTGGATGGTAGGATGTGTTTGTAACAGAGGCACAGGTTAAATTGAACTTTAGCATCTCTAGACCCAATTCCTGCTTGGTAGACACAGGGCAGACCTTATGAAACTTCATGACTCAGATTAATAATACACTAGTGTTTCTTGACAAAGGAACATCAAAATTTATAGAAAATTGTTCACTGAAGATCTTTCTGAAGAGCCAAGATAAAAATCTGTTCTGAATAAAATGACTTCATTTTCCATTTATACAATTGTTACATCATGCAGGAAATAATTAACAGTATAATTTTAATCAATGATCATAAAAATTTTAGTTCCTAGACCAATCCTGCATTTCATTTGAATTGTGCAAATCAAGGATTCCGTCTCAGCAATGATTATTCAATTTTTTTTCAAGCAGAAATAATTTCTCAAGAGAACGCTATTAAGTTCTCTTTTTTTTAATTATTTTTCTGAATCACTAATACTGTAGCAAGCCTCTTAGTTATCTGATAATCTGGTACCAGTAAAATGGGAAGATGATCAAGAATAGAATGTTTCTGTATATTTACAAAAGCACAACCATGGGAAAAGGACTGAAAGTGCCTGGTTCTTATTTTACAGCAAAGGGTGGACAAATAAAGAAGGGTATAAATACAAAATGTCAGAAGAGATTTCCAGCCTTGCTCAAAAACAGAAGACAGAAACAAACATTTTTTTTTAAATGCATTTGTCACCTAGCCAAGAACAACATAACATAATCAATGAAGAGAAGTCCACAGAATTGCTTGGATGTGTGCACAAGTTCCCATTCAATGTTGTGGGGTTCTGATTTGGTATTCAGGCATTTCACTTGACTTCAAAGGGATTAGTTCATGTCAGTTATTTGGCCTCTGATAGGTCATAAATTGTTACTTGGAGAGTTTAGAGTTTGCATGTTATGACCTCTTTGAGCACCAAGCAAGAGTTTCTCTTCAGTTCAGCCTTTGTTTGGCGGTCCATGTCCTTTATGATTACAGAGAATGTCATAACAGGTCGAGAAACATTGTGCAGTCATTTTCAGAACTGCCTTGGATAATTTTCAGGCAAGAAATAATGGGATACTTGGCAAAATTTGCAACTCTGTTTCATAAAATTAATAAATTTATTAGGTCATGGATTTGCTGGTCAGAAAATCAAATGGTAATCATTGAATTTACTATCAAAGAGGGAGTTCCATTGGAGCTATTTAACCATCAAATGACAAAGGGATTAAAAATGTATTGTGCCTTTTTATCTTTTGATATGAAGTATATTGAAGGATAAATAAACTTGTTTCCAGCCGCACCCTTCACATCAGTGGAAATGGAACTGAAATATTGAGTCTGAGAGAGAAAGTAATAACCCCCAATGGTTAGTGATCAACTCCGGGTTCACTCTCAAAATATAAGTTATTTGCTTTTCTACCACTTTACAATTTATTTATAGGTACTGGTGGTTCCTGGTTAATTCATGCTGTTTATCCATGATGTGTTTGTACAGTGTTCAAAGGAAGAGAAGTGCTTAATAACCAAAGTAGCTGAGTCAGAATAGGGTATTTACACAATAAGGAGCTGAAAATATCTCCCCAGTTCTGTCCTGAATGCTAGCGCAAGATGCTTTACATCCAGCTAAAGTAACATTGGAAAGGTAACATTAATGACTGATAGATCGTGTTATCTTTTCAGAACTCCTCAGTGGTATCAGAATAAAATATTGTGATTTATGAAATTCAAAAAAGTGATATTTACTGGCTTCTGCACCAAGGATTCATGAATTGTGTGATAATGAACTGACCTCCTGAGAGTCTTGGATTCCCATGGCTTCTTACTTTTACATGTGGATTGTGGAGAAACACGTGGCCTCCATTTCTGTCTGGAATATTAAAGATTGTGGGTAGTTATCTGTCCTCCCTGTCTGAATTTTTTTTTGGAATTCACATCACTCTTCAATCAAGGTTGGACTCTGGACACCAATTGGTACACACCTTGCCGTTAGATCATTTAAATCACTTAGGGTCATTATTGGCTTGATGCCCAGATCAAAACTGTATAAAATATCTAAGCATAGCACATTCTTTCTCTCTGCCTCATGGTCAAAGCCCTGAACATTGCTCCACACCAGGTCACTACTGTGGACATCACATGAAGTGTCACGGATAAGGTGTGCAATACACTTAAGCTAAGCCTTAGTACTGCAATAAATCAGTCTTCTTCTTCTTCTTTGTCTTGGCTTCGCGGACGAAGATTTATGGAGGGGTAATGTCCACGTCAGCTGCAGGCTCGTTTGTGGCTGACAAGTCCGAAGCGGGACAGGCAGACACGGTTGCAGCGATTGCAAGGGAAAATTGGTTGGTTGGGGTTGGGTGTTGGGTTTTTCCTCTTTTGTCTTTTGTCAGTGAGGTGGGCTCTGCAGTCTTCTTCAAAGGAGGTTGCTGCCCGCCGAATTGTGAGGCGCCAAGATGCACGGTTTGAGGCGATATCAGCCCATTGGCGGTGGTCAATGTGGCAGGCACCAAGAGATTTCTTTAGGCGGTCCTTGTATCTCTTCTTTGGTGCACCTCTGTCACGGTGGCCAGTGGAGAGCTCGCCATATAACACGATCTTGGGAAGGTGATGGTCCTCCATTCTGGAGACGTGAACTACCCAGCGCAGTTGGATCTTCAGCAGCGTGGATTCGATGCTGTCGGCCTCTGTCATCTCGAGTATTTCGATGTTAGGGAGGAAGTCACTCCAATGAATGTTGAGGATGGAGGAAAGACAACACTGGTGGAAGCTTTCTAGGAGCCGTAGGTGATGCCGGTAGAGGACCCATGATTCGGAGCCGAACAGGAGTGTGGGTATGACAACGGCTCTGTATATGCTGATCTTTGTGAGGTTTTTCATTTGGTTGTTTTTCCAGACTCTTTTGTGTAGTCTTCCAAAGGCGCTATTTGCCTTGGTGAGTCTGTTGTCTATCTCGTTGTCGATCCTAGCATCCGATGAACTGGTGCAGCCGAGATAGGTAAACTGGTTGACCGTTTTGAATTTTGTGTGCCCGATGGAGATGTGGGGAGGCTGGTAGTCATGGTGGGGAGCTGGCTGATGGAGGACCTCCGTTTTCTTCAGGCTGACTTCCAGGCCAAACATTTTGGCAGTTTCCGCAAAACAGGACGTCAAGCGCTGAAGAGCTGGCTCTGAATGGGCAACTAAAGCGGCATCGTCTGCAAAGAGTAGTTCACGGACAAGTTGCTCTTGTGTCTTGGTGTGAGCTTGCAGGCGCCTCAGATTGAAGAGACTTCCATCCGTGCGGTACCGGATATAAACAGCGTCTTCATTGTTGAGGTCTTTCATGGCTTGTTTCAGCATCATGCTGAAGAAGATTGAAAAGAGGGTTGGTGCGAGAACGCAACCTTGCTTCACGCCATTGTTAACGGAAAAGGGTTCAGAGAACTCATTGCTGTATCTGACCCGACCTTGACTGTATATTACTTAACACAACAGCAATCTGAAGTTCAGGGATTGGGAGTGTCTGCTGAAGTCCCTGTCTGTGAGTGTGTATGTGTGCAGTAGCATGTGGAAGATAGGCAGCCATTGGTATTGGAGTCCAACCTGGTTCAGATGTGAATGTCTATTTAGTTGTTTAGTAATATAGTAATTGAGTATCATTTGATATTCTCCCCTATTTGCCTCCTGTATGTACCAGTGATTGTAACACTTGTGTCCAGACTTTGTTAACCCACTGAACATAATACTCTTCCAAACACACCTACCACTTTGGGAATTTGGAACCAGGGGTTGGGAGAAATGTGATTTGGACACATCGAGCTCATGTTCACCATTGAACAACAGGTTGTGTGGCTACAATGGTTGTGGGGGTGACATAGGTGGCTGCATCAGAGGAAGCCACTTGATATTTCACAAGGAACTCTCATTTGCTTCTCTTTCTTGTTTTAATAATGTACCAGAATTAGACGGCACTCCTTTCTTTGCCTTTGTTGGACAAACACAAAAATAGACGTTTGTTTATTTTGTGTAAATGTCAATATATCGAATCTTGAACATGAATCTTGGATACTAACAAATTTCTGCTTTCAATAAGTTTTTTTTTAAATCACATTTTGTTCAATAGCAAATAATGAAAAGTATTTCATATCCTGACAAAAGAGAAAGAGTGACAAAGAGTGGAAAACAAATGCAAGTTTTCAGTACAGGCAATTTAAGCAATCTCATGGATATGTTTTCATTACAATTATTAAAAATTTGAACTGGATATATTGGTAACCAGGAGTAAAAATAAATGATGATTGACCTGATTCTCATTCAATGGCTCAGTAGTCCAAGCCTGGATAAACTCGTGTAACATATGATTCACCACAGAAAACCTTTTACAATATAATACTGAAAAGGCTGAAACTTCTTGTTGATGAATTTCCAATTCAATTAGGAACAGTATGATGTCGAAGGATCAGTTCTCAGTTTGAGCAATAGTATGATAGGAGTAGTGCAGCCTAGCTCATCCCCGATCCTAATTCTAATCTGCTGGAAAGTGAATACAGATGGGTGTCTAATCTGCTCTCATTGCTCTTATTGCTTTTGCTGGCTTAATTGTCTGAACAATATTGGGGAGGGAAGCACAAGAAACACAGAGGCTAGAATCTTGAACAACCAAAGACAAGCAGATGGTGCTCAGTAGGTCAGGCCAAATCATAGAGAGGAATGGATCGTCAATGCTTCAGATCAGGCCTTTACTCGAGACGAGCTCCTCTTCGTTTACTTTGATGAAGGACCTGAGGAGATGAGGACTGAAGAATCCTTCAAGAGAAGCAAATATAAGAGATTGCTGGAGACACACAGGAGACAGCTAATGTTTCAATCTGGAGCAACAAACAATTCACAGGAAGAGCTCAGCAGACTGAGCAGCATCTGTGAGAGAAATAGAATGGTCAATGTTTTGGGCCAGAACATTTCATCAAGAGAGGTTTCTAAATCGTTTTTCAATTCTTTGTAATCTTGAGGTTAATGCAGAACTAGTAGGCTGAGTTAATGAATACAACAGTCTGATTTTGCCAGTTGTTACTCCAGTAGATCTGAACAGAACCACTTTAATTTACCAATTTAAAGGGAAGGTAGACCAGGCTTGTTACACTGCCAAATTCAGAAATCCTGAACATAAGGACATCCTGCATTAGTCAGTTAGGATCCAGCTGACATCTGCATGGACTCTGGGAGTAGATTGTTATTTTATTGAACACTTCCTTGTTAGATTGGGAATGTGCACTAGGTTAGATTTGGTGCAGAATCTATGATCTTATCCACTTCACGTTTTGATCATTACTTCAGGTCAGATTAACTTGTGATTTTAAATTTTAAAGTTTTTTTCTAAAATGTAATTAAAAATAAATGTTAAATTTGTTTTAATGGATGTGAAGATTGTAGAGGTGAAGCTTATTGTGAGCTGCTCCCACCTGATTCTCTCATAAAATGCAACAGTTTACTCTGCTTTCCATGCACCCTTACACTTTCCATATCTTGGAGGCACAGGAGTCTGCAGATGCTGGAAGCGAGCAACAAATGACCTGCTGGGGGAGCTGAGAAGCATCAATGAGATGAAGTTAATATTAAATATTGAGGATCGGAACCCACGATCTGACAGAATACCATTCAATTTCACTGATGCTGCTTGATCTGCTGTTCCTCCAGCTGTTTGGTGATTTCTTTCCATATCTTATACTTTATCAAAGGTAAAGTTAACCTGTTAGACTGCTCACAGAAGAACCCTGACTACAGCATGGGGTGTAATGTGACAAATAAAGAGATCTAGTCGAGCTTCCATTTGAGATTCAGAGGCAAGATGTATTTTTTTTAAAATGTAGGCATACAGCACAGTATCTAGCCCTTCCAGCCCACGAGCTCAGACTGCCTAAATACCCCAATTATCCTACAACTCCCATACATTTTTATGAAGGCTGGGAGGTACAGCCATGGGGAGAACATACAAACTTCCTGCACAGACATGGGGATAACAGACAAACTTCTTACAGACAGCACTGGAATCGTTGGCTCTGTATGAGTTTTGCCCTACCCTCTACACTAACCATGCTGTCCTGTCTTCTGTATGGCTCTGGAATCTATGGTATTCAGAGACAGGAAAAGGGACTTACTTCACATCTGGACCAAGTAAGTTGAGAAATGGGATAATTATTTGCAACAACTACAAACCTGTACCAACAACATCAGATATAACTTCGCAAACTTTCCTGACTTCACCACTTTTGAGCCTGGCGAATCCAATCTTCCAATTAAGTTTGCCATCTACTGGTAGCTGAAGTAATGTTATTTTCTTTAAGAGAAAATATTAAAACATAACCAATTTAACTGAATTTGAGAATATTTGAATCTTAGATTTATAAGCAAAATAAGTGTCCACAAAAAGATTTTGTCAAAAGATCAAGATATTTGCAGTTGCTCTCCAGAATTATATATATAAAATGAATCTTCCTCTTGTGATACTCTTCAGTTTTGAAGAATAACATAGAATGTAAGTGTTCCAAATCCTCAAATAAGACCTTAATAATAATCTTTATTTAATGTCAACCCATTTTAAACAGCAAACATCCAGTCCAAATGCTTTAACGTTGTCATGGAGGAATCACAATGGTAAGAAGTTATTAGATCAGGTGATCACTTCAAGTTATAAAATTATTTATAAGCATAAACAGTTGCTTTTGGACACAGTGACAAAAATTGAAATTGTGCAACACTATCTGCCACCAAAATGGAGAATTGAATGTTCAATAATCTCTTCACAAAATCTGGAAGACTCAGCACAGTGGGATATATAGTCTTGCTTTGGAAATCAAAAGCACTTTAAATGAGAATATAGAAATATAATTAATGCCTCCTTGACAACTGGTCAGTTGAAGAAAGGCATCTTAAGCAATGGTGGAGCAGGCTTCAATTCCTCACTTAAGACCTGCTCCATTGTTGTGTGTATAGAAGCATCTGTCATTTGTCATACGTCAACTGATGTAATGATTCCATGCATATGTATGTTCCACAATGAATCACTGGAAGTGCACTAAACATGGACAGGGTATGCAATCATATTGAATTATTGGACTTTTGGGAAGTATTCATTGCTGGAGACTTCCTTACCCAATGAAGCATAAGTGGGAAATTCTGTATGTCTGCTAATTTGTGCAGATGTCGGATGAGGGATAAGTAATGGTCCTGTTTTTAAAAAAAAATATTGTGCTAAGATCATTTGCATTTATCTCAGAAAGTGGATGAAGCCTGGTTTAATCTTATCCAGTGGCTTATGGCAATTTAGATTATCTGCTCAGTCTCTGGAGAGGGATTTGAATGGCAGCAGTCTGACTGAAATTTGATTTGATGCTAACACTGCAAAATAAAGAGGTTGCCTTTAGCATCCTTTTTTTTCTATAATGGGCTGAATGCTTGCAGAAGGATGTGTTCTCATGTTACATGCTAAAAAGCTGTATATTGCTTTTGAACCTACTTAGACAAGAAATTTTAGGCCCTCTTATCTCAGTTTGCTCTTCTAAGTGATTTAAAAACTCTGCTGTAGTAAACATGCATTCACAGACATCACCAATCGTTGATAGGTAATCATATAACTGAATGAGAAAAGAGCATGCCTTGATGTTCTATTGTTTTTTTTAATTATTGAGATTTAATGTACTCCTTCACAAGTTCTATCCTCAAAGTTTAATATGTGTCACAATATCAAATCAGATATTAATTTCATGCTAAAATATTAAGCAAATATATTAAATCAATATTTACATTGTTTACATCAAACTTAGCAGGTGCAATGAAAAGAGTGTACTGATTGGCTGATTAACTTGAATGTTCAGGAATCCTGGAGGCTGCAGAAGGTAGCACACCTAGCCAAAAATATCACAAGTGCCAAACACTCACAAATTGCAGATAGCTCTGTTCGACATTGCCTCAAGAAGGCAACCAGCTTCATAAAATACTCTTCTTACTGCAAACTTCAGGCAGCACCTTTATGTTCAAGAAGAACCATCACCTATGAGAAACATCCCTGTGCTACCCTCACCCTAAAAATAAACTACTCTGGGACCACCAAATAATTTATCTGCTCTAAAGAAAGATTACATTTTTTTTGCACTAACTGTATAGTAAATATGTATTTATCCATTTATATTCATGATATCTTTTTCTGCCTTTGTATATTGTGGTCATTTAATTAATGCTATTGCAGTTGGTGTACCTGGTTGTCTGCATCAAAGTAAGAATTTCAGTGCATCTGCTCATTGAACTTATGGAAATGACAAGAAACTCTCACCTCATCATATTAGTGTTGAAATATTTAAATCTATACATGTTTGTGCAATAATAGCAATGTATATAAAGTAATATTATTTATTATTTCAGAGCTGAAAATAACAAGATTTTGAGATTTTGATGTTAACCTCCATCTACAAAAGAGAAATTGTTGAATCAATTGCTGTTCTTTACGGAATGTTCCTAGTGCCTGCACACAAAGAACAGATCATGTCCAGCTTTCCAATATAAAATTAATGTACAGCAATGGTTCTCAACCTTTTTTCTTTCCAGTCACATACCACTTTAAGTAACCCCTATGTCATTAGTGCTCTGTGATTTGTAAGGGATAGCTTAAGGTGTGTAAGGTAAAAACATCATGAGATGGGACCGGAGAAGGAGTCACCCAGTACTAAGGAGTAACAGAATGCAGATGTGACCTTGTACACTCAAGATAAGCTTTGCACTAACAAGAATGATGTGCAGCAGACTAACAGAGAAGGATAGCAACAGCTAATTCATTGGACAATGTAATGGTATGATAATTTACTAAGTGCGTGTCCTGGGGTATAAAAAAACACCACTTGCTGATATCGGGAGAATGCGCCTTCTCCACCTAACACTGTTAGTTGCAAGTGTTACAATCCGGTAATAAAGAACAAAAAACCTTGATTTCGACTCAGTCTGGTGTCTGACTCACTCATTCATGAACAAAGCAGACCTAACAGGTGGTATGTGAGTAGGAAAGGAAGGTTGAGAAACAATGCTCTAGGCCCAGTTGTTACTGAAATATTTTGCTTGGGAAAAATGGTCATTGGCCCATTTCCTTGGGAGTTATGCAAATGTGTACATAACCAGTCAATTAGGTATGATTAAAACAGTGGTTTTCATTTTTTTTTTCTTTCCACCCACATCCCACCTTAAGCAATCCCTTACTAATCACGGAGCATCTATGGCATAGGGAACACTTAAAGTGGTATGTGAGTGGAAAGAAAAAGGTTGAAACTTCACTGCACCCAAACCACCCCAGCAAAACAAAGAAATCTGGTCCATTGTGTTCACAACTTGCTTCTTTTTCTCTCCTCAGAGGCTCCAGCTGTATTCTACCAGACAGTTGTTTTATGAAGATCTCATTGCGTTTCAGTCACACTCAATTCGGAAATAAGTTGTTCATTCATTATATCATCTTGACCTTGTTGACAAGTCCCATTGTGAAATCATAATTCCCAGCCTCATTCAAAAATTGGAAAAGTTTTATTTATAATTGACCCAAATGCAAAAAGATCTTCATATACTTGGAACCAGTTTCAAATGCCAAATGCTAACAATGAATTTACAGCAAATATAATCAAAAATATATAGGAAGAATAGGCAAAATTATTTTCTTTATTGAAAGTTATTTTATCATTCTTTTGCACAAAATAAATCCTTATATAGCATATTAGCATAGAAATCAGTCCTGCATTCTCAACGGTTCATGATAAATTTTAATGACTGAGATGAAAAGACAAATGTCATGAAAATGTAATGCATCTAAGTGGGTGTAGGAGACAGGCATTGCTGTATTGAATCAACAACCAAATTCCAGTCATTCCTGATACCCAGCATTGCAATGTTTTGCAGTGGGAAACATGCCACCTGAAATTGAGGCCAGGTCCTGTAGTTTTGTGTGGGGAGGGTATTGACAGCCAAGGGCAAAGGAATTGGATCTGAGAATCAAATGACTGATGAGATAAATCAAGTTCAAGTTTACTTATAATCCGATTGTAAAGGTCCTCGATGCAAAATCAAAGACAAGTCACACAAATGCAGAACAAATATGCATATATAAAACTAAAGAAATATTATTTATTAAATAGTAAGCATCTTGGAGGCTTAATATGAGCAGTTTGTTCATCATTTATCAGTCTCACTGCCTGTGGGAAGAAGCTGTTACTCATTCTGGTGGTACTGGCTTGAATACCCCAACAGGAGTAGCTGAAAGATGCTGTGTGCAGGGTTGAAGGGGTCTTCAATGATTTTGCGCACCCTCTTCAGAGTACAATCCTGGTAGATAATGTCGATGAGGGTGAGGGAGACCCCAGTAATCCTATCTGCCAATTTTATGTGACCAATCACAGGGAATGTTTGCACGAGAGAAAGATTTGGAGTGGGATTGAGAAAGGTGTGGGATTCAGGAGAGGTGTGTTTGACAGAGCTGTGATTTAGAGTGAGTGGGTAAGTCATTAGTATTTGAGACCTAGAGAACCTTGGCTTCAGGAGAAACATGGATCTGAGAAAATTAATATGAGAGAGATGTAAGATAACCTGGAGATAAAATAGTTGTAGTTTTCAGTTGCATGAATGATGGTGAGGGGCCATGGAATGAAGAAAAAATTGGAAATTTCAGGTCTGAACCTGATGAAGTCAGGAGTGAGATAGTGGGAGGGTATAAGTCCTGTATATGATCAAGTAATCAAAGATAACATTAGAAATTACCTACAGTACTTCTAATTCTGTGGTATGAACACCCACTTGTCCTGTGATGACCAATGGTTGCTGCACCCAGAATAATTAAGTTGTGGCGACGCATCTATTTGATGGCCAGGTGAACCGGCTCCGTATATTACGCACACATCATCAGAGCAGCTGCATCAAAGATGACATTGCGCGGTCTTCTTTTCCAGTTGAAGCTCAGGCCCCGCATGCATACAGGTAGCGTGATTACATCACGATGATGTGGGTTCTGGTGCACAGGGGCCAGAACTTCAAATGCCTTAAAAGCAGCAGTGTGTTAACCAAAATAAAGTTCATGAGTTCTAACAATTCCACTGACTGCTGGTTAGCATGCCCACTACGTTGGTGACCCCATTTTTTGAACTCCTCAGCATGGATGCCACAGCAGTAAGCATTGTTGTGTTAAAACTGCTCACCTTCTAGACTCTATAACCCTACACGTGGTTTGGACAGGCAGAGGCACAGTTCCAGATTCAACAAATCTCTTCCAACTCTACCAAGTATTACCATGTGGTCATCTCCTTAGGCCAAGAGACCGCAGCCAGGGTAGACAACCTCATCCAAGCCTCACCGGAGGAAGATAAATACAATGCTCTGAAATCATTACACATAAGCACGTACGGGCTCTCTAGACGTGAGAAGGCAGCCAGACTTATGCAGTTGGACAGCCTGGGGGACAGAACACCAACGGCCCTCATGGACAAGATGCTTATGGTGGCAGAGGGTCACAAACCCTGCCTCATGGTTTGAGCAGGCATTTCTAGAGCAGCTGCCTGGTGACATTCAGCTGCTGCTGGCTGATGCAGACTTCAGTGACCCCAGAAAAGTAGACATCTTCTAGCGTACCAAACAAGAGAATTAGTCCGCCATCAGTTAGCTGACCACACTGCAGACAGAGCCACAGACTAAACCCTACTCATCCCGAGACCAACAGTGCTCTCACTAAGTGAATGAGGGAGCAAAGAGCAAATGGTGTTCCTACCACCATAGGTGGGAGTAGATGCCCACAAATACAGACAGCCCTGCACATTTCCAGGAAACACCATGGCCAGTCACCACCATGTTTGTGATAAAATCTCGGGCCGCGGGTTTATCATTGACAATGGTGCAGAAATCAGCATCATCCCACCAATGGCACTCGAAACCCATACAAGACACTGCAGCCCCACCGTGCGAGCTGCCAACAACAGCTCGATAAAATCTTTTGGAAAACGATGAGTGGCAGTGAGGTTAGAAAGCGAGATGTTCAACTGGGTTTTCACACTCGCCTCAGTGGGAAAGTCACTCCTAGGAGCAGATTTATTGAGAATACAGAGCACTATCAGTAACCACAGAGACAAGCTGAAGGAACGATTGGTTTTAATACACAGAAGAACCTTGCTGGCCTGGATCCCAGGATAGGAATGGCGGCAAGGGAAGAGGTGGCTCAACATTTATGGCCCAGGACCAAGGGGGAGGAGTCATAAAGTATGAGTCATCTGTGGACAGGCCAGCTCCATATATACAACCAACAATGATTACTATACACAATGGAGGAAATATATTACCAATGAGAGCACACAGCCCCCTCCTGCTCAACCTAAAAGCCAAAAGACTGGTCCATGCCCAGACTTTTCAAACTTTCCCTCCCGCAGAAGCCAGAATGCCAGCCCCTGAATTTGCCTAGTCGCGTCTTCCACCAACGAATACCACCGTATCCTGGCTGATTTCCTTTCTATCCTCAGGCAGAAATTCACCTCTACTATGCTGAAGCATGGGGTGGAACACCATATAATTACCCAGGAGCCACCCTCCATGTTTATGCTCAACGACTGACACCAGATAAGCTGCAACTGGCCAAAGAACAATTTAAGCACCTGCAAGAACTGGGCATTGTTCGCAGATCCGATAGCTCCTGGGCCTCACTATTACACATGGTCCTGAAGGCCCTGGTGGCTGGCAACCATGTGGGGACTACAAATGCCTGAACCACACCACTACTCCAGACTGCTACCCACATCCAGGATTTTGTCGCCAACCTACATGGAGCCCACATCTTCTTCAAGTTCTACCCTGTGCGTGATTACCACCAGATCCCCACACACCTTGACAACATCCAGAAGACAGCCATAATTACCCTTTCTGACCTCTTCGAGTTTCTGTGGATGCCATTTGGCCTCAATAACATGGCACAAACATTCCAGAGCCTCATGCATGCGGTTGGCAGGGACTTGAACTTCCTGTTCATCCCAGCTGTTCACCATGATGGCCACAACAAAGAAAGATTTGGCATAGGATGATGAAACCACAGCTGTTTTCCAATAATCTATGGACTAAGGAGGACCTAGCCAGCATCACATGGCTTTTACACCCGAGGACTCGCCCTAACTGTTGACGCTTCGAACACCACAATTGGAGGAGTGCTAGAGCAGCTTGTGGAAGGCATCTGGAGACCCCTGGGATTTTTCAACAGATATTTACAATGACCAGACCTGAAGTACAGTGCTTTTGACAGGGAGCTGCTAGCACTCTACCTTGCCATATGACATTTTTGACACTTCCTGGAGAGGATGCCATTAATGGTTTTTATGGACCATAAAACTTTAACTTTCGCGTTTTCATAAGGTTCATAACCCTGGTCAGCCCGACAACAGTGCCACCTTTGCTACATCTCTGAGTTCACAATAACCATTTGACACCTCTCAGGGAGAAACAACATAGTGTCAGACACCCTGTCTAAGCCCACACTTCAGACGTAGTCACAGGATCTTGATTATTCAGAACTGGCACTGGTCCAAAAGGTGGATGTCAAGGCTCGCAGTTTCTGCACTGCAATCACCAGCTTACAGCCGCAGACATACCACTAAGCCAAGGTGACAGGACACTGCTCTATGACACGTCCATTGCCCACCCATGCCCCATTGTTCTGGCACCTTGGAGCAAGAGGCCATTCAACTCAATTCACGGCCTTTTGCATCCCTCAATGAGAAACACAGCCTGCATGGTTTCCTATCGTTTTATATGGCATGGTTTCTGAAAACTGGTCAGTGAAAGGGCACAGACATGAACACACTGCCAAAACTGCCAAGGTTCACAGGTACACGAAACACCCCCTCCAGCAGTTTGAAATGCCATACTGCAGGTTCACCCATATACAGGTCCACATTGTGGGACCCCTGCCAGTTTTGCGCAGCCACAGGTAGCTCCATACCATCGTAGATCAGTTCACCAGATAGCCTGAGGTTGTCCCAATCACCAAAATTACAGCTGACTCCTGCACCAGAGCCCTGGTGTCTACTTGGGTATCCTGTTTTCGCATCCCAGTACATATGACAACAAACTGGGGAGCCCAGTTCACTTCTTCCCTTTGGTATGATTTATCCCCAATCCAAAGGCCTGGTTGAGCATTTCCATAGGGACCTCAAGTCAGTGCTCATGGTCAGGCTGGCAAGCCCCAACTGGGTGGATGAACTCAACTTGATCCTTCTCAGGATCCACATAGCCCCGAAGGAAGACCTACAGGCCTCATCAGCTGAGATGGTTTATGGCATACCCCTGATGGTACCTGGCCAATTCCTGCCAGTGACACATGACCAGGAGCCAGAAAACAGCACAGTCGACTCCACAAGAAACCAGGTATCCTCGCACCCAGACCACCATGGACAAACACCCTCCTCCATCCCTAAAGACTTAAAAAATTCAGAGTTTGTGTTTGTCCATCAGGGCATGCAACTTATGCCCCTCCAACGATCTTACGAGGGCCCTTATAAAGTGATAAGGAACAACAATTGAACTTTCATTCTGGACATTGAGAGAAAGGAGGAGTTTTTCACCACTGAATTCTTGAAACCAGCACACCTTGACTTAAGTCAGCCTGTCCAACTACAGCTGGCCAAGTGCCAGAGTAGACTTCCTAAACAAAAGACGGTACAAACTTTCAATAAGGCAGGCACTAGCACCAGTTCCTGGGTGGGGATTGAGGAGGTTGTGTGGTGACACACATATCTGATGGCCAGGTGAACTGGCTCCATGTGTTACGTGCGTGTCATTGGAGCAGCCACATCAAAAATGGTGTCGCATGGCCTTCTTTTCCGATAGAAGCTTGGGGCCCTCATGCGCTCAGGTAGCGTGCATGTGTCACAATGATGTGGGTTCCAGTGCGTAGGGGTGGAAGCTTCGAATGCCTTAAAAGCAGCAGCATGTTAGTCAAAATAAAATTCACGAGTTCTAACAAGACCAGCAACTGCTAGTCTCATTCATTTGCTCGGTTAGCATGCTAACTACAAAGTCTAACTTCCCTTGCAATGCTCCAAAAGGAGTGCTTCATGTGAATGATACCATCCCACACTTGACTGATGCAGAATTAACATCAACCACACAGGCAGTAATCAAATTGGCAAGGTGCCAACAAATTTGCAGTGAAGTGAAATGACACCAAAATTGACAGTATAGTCATTTATTCAATCCATAACAAAGGTGAGGATACCCAGCCTGTTACATCCTTCAAATGAACAAGTTCTACACTTTGATAACTTTAATTTTAATAAGCAATACAATGTGTGTTTTGAGAGGCTGAGGTTGAAGCATATCAGCTCTTCCCTTAGCGGCGACATGGATCCGTTCCAATTTGCCTACCACAGCCGCAAGCAGATATATCTCAGTGGCTCTACACAAAGCCCTGAAACTCCTGAATGGCAAAGACACTTACATCAGGGTCATCTTCAAGGGCTCAAGCCCGAGACGGCGGCAATATATCTTTATCTCCTATAGACTCAGCAAGACGCGCTGATTCCCTTCAGCATTTCTGCGTGTGTTTTACTACAATCACAGTTTCTGCACACTTTTGTGTTTCACTATCAGTGAGAATCAGTAAGAACATCTCCTGCACAATCTCCATCAGCACTAGAGGAGCACAAGGGTGTATAATTAGCCCCCTGCACTACTCACTTTTCACCTATGACTGCTTGGCTCAGTACGACAACAAAACCATCTACAAATTGAAAACTTGACTTGTCTGACTAACAACAATCTTGCATTCAATATCACCAAAATTAAGGAGCTGATTGTGGACTTTAAGAATGGAAAACCATATGTGTATCATCCAGTGATCATTGGGTATCAGAGGTGGAGAGGGTGAACAAATTTAAATTCCTGAAATTCACTATTTCAGAAGTCCTTTCCTAGATGAAACACTCTACAGTATATGAAGAAAGCAGATCAGCGCCTCTACTCCCTCAGTGCTCATAATATTGGTAACCATGACAAATTTCTACATGATTATGTAGTGGAATGTGCACTGACTGGCTACATCATAACCTGGTATGGAGGCAGTAATACCTTTGAGCAAAAAGCCCTGCAAAAGTCATGGACACAGCCCTGTACATTACAGATAGAACTCCCCCCCCCCCACCCCCCACCCCCCACCATTGAGAACATGCACATTCAACTCTACTGGCAGAGAGCAGTAGCAGTCATCAAGAATCTTCATGGCTTGCACATGCTCTGTTCTCACTGCTGCCATCAGGAAAGAGGTATAGGTGCCAGAAGACATGTACCTCTCGGTTCAGGAACAGCTACCACCATCAGGCTCCTAAATAACAAAATCAATCAAAGACTCATTTAAAGACTCTTAATATGCATATTATTTATTACTGATTTTTTTAGTCAGTATGTTTACATTTTTTTTTGTTTACATTTCTCTTTTGTATAAGTGTCTCTTTCTTAAGCACAGTTTTTTGCCTGGCCATTAATAGAAACATTACCTGGAACACAGGGAAAAGAATCTCATGGATGAATGTGATGTAATGTATGTACTCTCGTGATAAATTTAAACTTTGAACTTTAAAATTTGAGCTAAAGTATTTCTTGCTCATAGTCTGGCTGAAAGGGGAGACTGTTCATGGTATTTAAGCAAAATTGTAGAATGTAAGTATTTTGGTATTATTTTAGATCAGTGGTTTTCAAACTGTCCCCCTAACTCACATTCCACCTATTCCATTAGTACTCTGTGATTAGTTAAGGGATTACTTAAGGTGGCATCTGAATGGAAAGAAAATTTTGGAAAACCATTGTTTTACCATACCTAATTGACTTGTTATGTGCATGGTCTCATAACTCCAAAGGAAATGGGCCGCTGATGATTATTCTCAAGCAAAATACTTCAGATGCAATTGGGTCTAGAGCAGTGGTTCTCAACCTTTATTCTTCACTCTCCTACCATCTTAAGTAATCCCTTACTAAGCAAGTTTGTGGCATAGGGATTACTTAAGGTTGAATGTGATTTTAGGGGGGCAAGTTGAAAATCACTGTTTTAGATCATTGGTTTTGTTGCTAGATCCTAAAACATCTGTTTATTTAAAAATGCTATAATTTTGTCATGAATATTGAGCCTATTTTTATTTATTTTGTAGGAAGGATTCGTATTTGTATTGAAGATGGATTGGCAACCAAATTCAGGTGCCACTCTAAATGCCAAAAAAAAAAATTTGGTTAAACCATTTCCAAATTCACAAACAATTAATCCCACAGCAACATGACCAAAAATGTTTCTGTCCCAATGGCTCTGGCCGTTTTATTCGATCCTCAAAACTCATTGTTGGTGTTCAAATTCCAGCTCTTACATCCATGAATTTTATCCAGCTGATGGACTCAATCTGGCATCTCTTCCTCCTCAAACATATGTGAGGATGGCAAATGAATGGGACAGAATTTACTATAAATTCTATGACTATGAAATAATTCCTCAAAGTCACAATTTCTCATTATGTCATAAATGAATGGGCAGCGCCGGGAGTGCCGCTGATAGTGGACTGGGTTCAACTGCCCGGTCCAAATACACTTTAATACACTTAAAACCAACAATGGACAGGGAACAGTTCATCATTCAGAAGGTGGATCAGGCTCGCATGGTAGAATCCTGAGTGGAAGTGCCCAGTGAAATTTACCCTTGGTTAGATCTAATTTTTATCTTGTGCTATGCAATCCAATTTTTCAGCAATTGTAAATAATTAATTCTGTTGAGGAATGAGTGGTTTCTGGTTCGTGTACATTTACTTCCAATTGATTCATGCATTAAATGGCTTGATTTCTATCATGTGTAAACTGTGAAACTTTGAACCACTTGAGTTTAAAGTTGTGAAGTAATTAATATTGCTAACCAGATCTCTGAAGATCAGTGGGTGAGGCACATTGATTTGAATCATAATAGATCTGGTTCTGTTCTCATGGGAACCTCACTGTTATTACATGACTGCCAATGCACTGCAGCAATTGTTTTGCATGTAAAAATGCTCCCAAAGAATCAAATAGGCCAGGAATTGGATCCTGAGTTTGGAAATTGAGGCTAATTTATTTACTCACATCTTTGGATCTGGGCATGAATAGCAAGACATGGATTCATTACATATTGGCAAATACATTTAAGAACATGACACTTCTGGTTAAAGCACTTCCAGAATACGGAAAGCATTCGGCTCAAGAATTTAGACAAAATGAGGTAATATAATTTCAAGTCTAGGTGGTGTGTCACTTGAAGAGAAGAACCGTTGAGCAGTGATGTCTCATTGCAACCATTGTTCCTTCTAATCGATAGGTGGCGCTTGTAGGCTCATTGTATTTCAACAAGGTAACTGCAGAACATTTTGCAGATGCTGTACATTGTTTCGACCACATCCCGTCATCAAAGGAATGAACATCTAGAGTAGTGAAAAGGTAGCAAGCAAGCAGGCTACTTTTTTCAGAATGTCAAAGACTTTATTGATATCTGTTGGAACTGGACATTCCATCATACTCTTTATATCTGTTATATTCCATTATTCTCTTTATATCTTTATATCTGTTGGAACTGGACATTCCATTATACTCTTTATATGATTTAGAGATGATGTAAAAGTTTTGGACTGTCATGAAATTACACATTTGCGGAAGGATGCCCAGCTTTTAACAAATAATGTAACCATTATAATTATGAGGCTGGTCCAGATAAATTTCAAATAAATAGTGAACTCTAAAATGTAAATAGTGGAGAACTCAATGATGGAAATGTTATTGAACAATAATAAAAGTAGGTTGGTTTTCTCTCTTATTGGAGATGGCCATTACTTGGTGTAACAAGCCCAGAGGACCCCAAAACCCAGCATCAATAGATATTCACCAAGACAAATGGTTACTTAAACACAAGTTGCTTTTAATTATCTTTAAACATGAAAATAGGATTAAACTTTAACTTATTACTATTAATTTAACTAACCTAACTTGACCCCTTTCTAATTCTAAGCGCTCGTGTAGGTAATGTGTATGTAAGTTCAGAATATTTCTTTGATTCACAGTCCAATCTCACTTCTCATTCCTCCAAGTTCACTGGTTGAAGACAATTCTTATACTGTGCACAGAATTTAACATTTATGAAGTTCATCAGGCTTTGGTGCTTGAAAGGTAAATGGGTACTTCTCAGGAAGGTTCTTTTCAGTTTTCAGAGATAGATTTGTTGTTTACTGGACACCCACAACTGATTCCTTGTAACCAGCCACTTCAGTGTCTTTTCAAGGAAACATGCCCCATGAGGGTTTTCCAGATGATAACCTCTTCCTTTCAGGATACCAGAGAGTTCTTTTCTGTTTCTCTTATTTCCTTTCCTCTTGTATGAACCACAAAGGCTTTGACCAGGCTGAACTAAGCACTCACAACCTGTCTTCCAAATGGGGGGTTTCCACAAGTTTTCCAGCTTGTCCTGTTTCAATCCAAGCTGTTGCTGTTGACTGTAGAACTGGAGAACTGAATTCTCTCTCTCTCCCTCTCGCTCTCAGAGAGAAAGCCTGTTTTACTCTCTCTGTTTGCAAAACCACAATACCTTTTTAGAACAGCAAGTTCCACTCCAGACAGCCTGCAGCTCCAAATGCTTTCATCTGTTGCATTTTTGTAAACAACAATCAATTAGTGAAGTCTCTTGGGCACAATCCAAATCTTTTGCAAAGACTCTTGAAGCAGGACTGTCTTGCATGAGCAGACCTCCAGTATTTTAAATAAGATCCGCTCTAAAGTGTTTGTATGTGACCTGCCCCAATTTTTCTACCAAAAACATATTTATATACAATACAAACACAACATAATCTGTCACATTGGCAATTCCCAAAGAAAATAGACACAGCAACAGGCCTTACAGCCCGTCACATCCACATTGTCCATCAAGTAACCATCTATTATCCCACTTTCCAGCACCAGCCCCCTATGGCAATCTCTGCCTTAGAAATTTAATCGTTCATTGGGATAGTTCTTAAATATTGTGGGAACCTCTACCTTCATCACCTTGTCAGGTAGAGGGTTACAGAATATAGTAAGATCATAGATAGAAAATATCTTTCTCAGTTACCTTCCAGGCCACTTATGCCTGACCTTATTTTCCGATTTTTGTTTACCTCAAACATACAACCTCCTTTTAGCTCCTCTACTTAAAAAAAAACATCAGTGGAAACTGCCCACCCAGGTAACATGTGAATTTTGCTCACACACTCACAATTTTTATAGAATAAATATTAATTGAAACTTCTGTTTTATATGTGAATGAGTTATGAATGAAATTGAATTATTTTTCAGTTTCAAAGGACATCTCAGTTTCTGACCTTGTGATGGAAGCTCATGCCAGAAAACTGAAGAACTCCTGCAGTGATGTCATAATGCTGGTATAATTAATCTCCATCAATCACAATCATTGCTCTTTGTAACCATGGAGTATATTCCCCTTGATACCTAATTAATTCAGCTTTAACAGGACTCCTTGATGCCACACTCATCCAAGTCTTGCCTTGATATGAAAGGCAGTCAGAAGGGGGTTGTCACTATCTCAAAATGTCTTCAATGATTAGAAATTCTTAGAAATGAATTTTTTTTTTTAAATCATGAAATAGTTCAACTTTGCAAATTATTTTGAAATCAATATAAATGTGGAAAAGGGAGATAGGACTATTTATTCTCATATCTATTCAATGAAATTTGTTGTCCCCATTCAAATCAGTAGGGTTGCAGTAGACATGCCAGACGTGGCTGGCATAAAGTAATAGGGGCAAATGGCAGTAGTGTCCTTTTCACTATAATCAGTAATTATCCTGTGCTGCGAGGTATGATGCCACCAAACACAGTAGGACCTTTTAATGGGTTTGACCGTACAATTTATCAGGTTAGTACCCCACTCTCTTGGCAGTTAGAAAGGGTCCAACCCAGTTAGCATGGTTCTAATCCAACCGGCTCCCTGACCTACCTCAAATGTAGTCAGGGAACCCAGTTAAATTAATTAGGTCGTGTCCACTTGTGACTTGAACAGGAAAATGGCTGATCAGATTACTCCAGTGATGTCAGTGCTTGTGCACTGGCGTCACAATGAACCCCTGGATGAAGTGCCTACCGCGATTCGGGGGAGAGAGGAGTCGCTGTCGCGGGGCCAGGGATGGGGGGGATGGGAGAGTGGTCGCTCCGCCGGGGTAGAGAGGGGGCCCCACAGTCAGGGAGGAGAAGGGTTGCTGCTATGGGGGAGAAGGGCCACTGCTGCAGGGCAGAGAGGGGTTGCTGCCACGGGGGAGAGGAAAGGGGTCACTGCCATGGCGGATAGAGGAGACGGGTAGCTGCCGCAGGGGGTGAGATGGGCTGCAAACTGCCGCTGCTGCAAACGCCACTCCAGTTCACAGTGACAGCTCAACGTTTGCGGCCAGAGGGGAAGGGGGGCACGCAATTAACAGGGTGTGTGTCGATTGACTGCAGGGGTGGCGACTGGGGGGACGGTGACTGACGGAGAGGTGGTGATTAATGGTGGGTGGTGACTAACAGTGGGGGGGGGCGACTGATGGGGGTGGTGACTGACGGCCAGTGGGGGGGGATAGGGGAGACTTACCAATAATTCCTGTGAGTGTATGATGCATCACTTATCGTGTTATCAAGGGGATGGATCCCCTTAAATTGCCGGGTTTGTGATTTAATGGTTCGTTTCCACCAGAGTTTAAAAGGTGCTTCCAGCCCCTTAGCCAGTAATTGCGCCTGGGTCCCAGGAGAGCTACCGCAGAGCTGCAATTTAAAAGAGCCTAGTGCTTCATCAGGTTAGACCATCCAATACACAAGTTCACTGCATGCTCACTAGCTGTTCTCCACAGAATATCTGGTTAATAAAGGCCAGACAATCTGAACCCATTGGAGGACTGGACATTTTCAGAAAGCTATATCTGTTTGTATGTTTAGAAAAGTTAAAAACATAAAATTTGAAAATAATCAAAACATATTCAGAGGGTGTGTGACTATTAAAGTGGAGAAATATAAAGATTTGCAGAGCATTCTTAAATTAACATAATTACCTTGTGTAGCTTATTATTCAACCATGATTTTTTTTTGCTGTTGTCAGCATGGACTATCAGCTTGAAGTGATTTTGATATGAGCCAATTCATCTTCATTAGTTCTATCTACAGCAGATCACAAAGAGTTAATAGAAGCAACTTTCGTTCAGGCCGAGATAATGCTGCCAATTTCTTTCTTTCCGTGATTTGTCTGCATGACGTGGAATCTATCCCATGACCTTGTCAACAACTGGCTGAAGGCCCCCTCCCATCAATAAGTGACAGATGGCCTCAAAAGATAGGAAGCCTTTGATTTAAACTTACTGCCATATGCTTGGCGGCAAGTATTTGTCTTCAATTCATCCCTGTCAAAGTAGCATATTTTGTTCCAAGATAAAATTTCAGAAAGGCTGAATTATCCATTTGTAACCCAAGCCTTGATCCGGTGCCAGAGCTTTATCCTTTAACAACGCCGACCACAATAGACAAGACAAAATGATATTGCTTGAAATGCTTTTACACCATATACACTTTCAGATCAGATTGGGTCTATATGAATTGATGCCTCTTTGAAATTAAAATATGCTGATCAAACTTTGAGCATTATGAATTTTCATTTTTAATGCGTGCATTTTTACAGTTATTTCTATCCAATCTTCACATGTGACAGCTAGAGCATGTGGTGAACTGTATGGTATTCCTGGGACTTTGAGGCTTGAGTGAGGAGGCACAGGTGAGGAGCAGGTACGGCTTTTGTAGTGGTTATGTAAAGGTCACGTAATTAGAAGTAACTAAATGAAGTAGCATGCAGGATTAGGTGATGTGATGTAACCTATCTGGTTCCACCCCATTCTGTGGCAGTACCTGTGGACCCTCCCTCTTTTGACCTTGTATAAAGCATCTAACAGCTTTCCCCTTCCCCAAAAAGCCCAGGTCACGGCACAGAATGAGGTCCTTGTCCATTGTGAATAAAAGCCTGTAAATCAGTGACTCATTCTCAGTCTCTTGAGTTACTTACTGAATGCCAGAGCACATTTTGTCCATCACAATAAGCCAAGGATTATGTATTCCCTGCCATTAATCACATCTGTTTAGGAATGAAATGAGTTTGTCTTATGCAACCTGAAAATGGTGCAGCTCTTGTCATCACTAACATCTACTGAGGAATCAAAGGCAGTGGATGAGAGTGATGCCCAGTCAAAAAAGTGGCAAATATGCATAGAATAAAGGTGTGTGTGGGTGTGTGTGGGTGTGTGTGGGAATGTGTGGGTGTGTGTGTGTGTGTGGGTGTGTGGGTGTGTGGGTATGTGTGGGTGTGTGTGGGTGTGTGTGGGTGTGTGTGGGTGTGTGGGTGTGGGTGTGTGTGTGTGGGTGTGTGTGTGGGTGTGGGTGGGTGAGTGTAGGTGTGTGGATGTGTGTGGGTGTGTGGGTGTGGGTGGGTAAGTGTGGGTGTGTGTGTGTGTGTGTGTGTGGGTGTGTGTGGGTGTGTGGGTGTGTGGGTATGTGTGGGTGTGTGTGGGTGTGTGTGGGTGTGTGGGTGTGGGTGTGTGTGTGTGGGTGTGTGTGTGGGTGTGGGTGGGTGTGTGTGTGGGTGTGTGTGTGGGTGTGTGGGTGTGGGTGGGTAAGTGTGGGTGTGTGTGTGGGTGTGGGTGGGTGTGTGTGTGTGTGTGTGGGTGTGTGGGTGTGGGTGGGTAAGTGTGGGTGTGTGTGTGTGTGTGGGTGTGTGTGGGTGTGTGGGTGTGTGGGTATGTGTGGGTGTGTGGGTGTGGGTGTGTGTGTGTGGGTGTATGTGTGGGTGTGGGTGGGTGAGTGTGGGTGTGTGGGTGTGTGTGGGTGTGTGGATGTGGGTGGGTAAGTGTGGGTGTGTGTGTGAGAGAGAGAGAGAGTAACTAGCTACTAGATGGTTCTGGGGGATTTGGTGAGACAGGATTGTGAGATGGAAAAGATGGTTACTGACCATTTAGAACTGGTGGGGAGGATAGGCATACATCCTTGTTTTGGGAACCTTACGGCGATGTACTTATTGGTGCGTCTCTGACATTTTTTTTTAAATGAAGAATTCAATCTGAAGGAGAGGCACAGTACAATCATGGGCACAGTAGTAGAAAGTGGAAAACTTGTCTAGTAAACTTGAGAAGATTGATTGGGAATGATCAAGTCTGAGTGTGTTTAGACCTGCAGCTCAGAAGACCATTGGCAATGGTGGAAAAGGACAACCAATGAGGAAGGTAGACACATGTTTTCCGGCATGTGTACTTGTAGGAAAAAAAACCTAAATGTCTGGGATCACAAAATGTACAAATAATAAAGCCGCAGAAGGAAGTGAAGAAGATAGATAGTGAGGGAGCATACAGGCAGAGCTGGACAGGGTGAGGAATAGATGGAACACCTATTGAGAAAGAGTGAGAGAGACAGGTGAGATCCAGGAAGGAGGATCTGAACAATATAAGAAATTAATCAGGGGTCTGGATAGACTGAAAGGTAAATGGAATAAAGTCCAGGGAGTGGGCACTCACCTGATAGCAACCATGGAAATGACTAAAGAGAAGAGGATGAAGTGGAATGGGAAGTGCTGGAACAAAGTGCTGGCAAGTGGAAGAATACCCAGAGACAGGAGGGAGCAGTCATTCTCAGAGTGGACTGCATCAGAGTGGAAAGGCTTTGGCTCATGTGGTTTTAGTGAATAGGGGTGGTGCAGTAGTTGAAGTAAGAAATGACCACCCTGTTCAAGGAACAAAAAGGATTCAGCAAATTGGCACAGTAAGGGCAGGTTTTAGAAATCATTCTATTTCCTCCAGTCACAAACAGTGGGAATGGCACCCAGGGCAAGGGAAGGCTCCTCTTGAAAAATGTGGGTCATCAGGGAAGCTAGCAGAATCCCTGACAACTTCATCTGCGAGAGGTGCATCCAGCTGAAGCTCCTGAAAAAACGAGTTTACGAATTGGAGCTGGAGTTAGGTGATTTAGCAGGTGGAAGGGGTGAAAGTTAGGAGTTAGACAAAGGAGGCATGAGATGGATGTCAGTGAGGAGAAGGAAAGGGAATAGGCATGCAGTGCAGGACACTCCTGTCCTGTTATGCAATTTTCAAGAATCCAGGTCACATCATGGTTCAGATGGAGCCTGTCCCCTTTGAACAGTTCCTTCCCTTCCCAATAATGGTCCCAATTTCCCATGAATTAGAACACACTTGTCCCACACCAGTCCTTGAGCCACTCATTTAACTCTCTAATATTCTGCACCCTGTGCTGATTTGCACATAGCAGAACCTCTTTCCTGCTTCTACCTATGTCGTTGCTACTCACATGGACCACGACAAATGGATCTTTCCCCTCTTACTTCAAAATACTCTGCAGGACAGATAAAATATCCTGAACCCGGGCAGCAGACAGGCAACACAGCCTTTGGAACAATCTCTCCATGCAACAGAGAACTTTGTCTATTCCCCTAACTATACTCTTCCCCAGTTACTACTACATCTCTCTTCTCTCCCCACTCTTGAATGACTTCATGAACCAGGGTGCCAGAGCTTGGTTGCTCATTCTTCCTTCAGCCCCCACACATCCACATAAGGAGTAAGAATATTAGACTTCTGAGACAATATCTAGGACTGAAGCTCCTCTAGCACTATCTCTTAGATCCCATTACCTGCCTCACTTACAGTGATACCCTCTTGCCCCTGAGCACAGGCCGAATTTGAGGCAGCAATTCTAATGAGTGTGACTGCCTCCCCAAACAAAATGGCCAGGCACCTTTTGCCCTCCCTGATATGTCACAATGTTTGAAGTTCAGACTTCAGGTCATCATTTTTGAGCCTGAATTCTTCAAGCAACCAACACTTGCTGCAGATGTAATAATCAGGAACCACAACAGGCTCAACCAGCTCCCATAACATGCAACTACATCACATCACCTAATCCTGCATGCTACTTCATTTAGTTACTTCTAATTATGTGACTTTTATATAACCACTACAAAAGCTGTACCTGCTCCTCACCTGTGCCTCCTCGCTAAAGCTTCACGAACCAAAGCCTCAAAGTACCACACCAACACCGCGTGACTCACACACTGGCTGTTATACACTGGCTGCTCTGTTTGAGATCCTCTTCATTTTATTTCTTACTGCCCCTTATCATTGCTCTACTAAACATTTAAAATGTCCTCCAGCTAAAGCATTAGTCTGAAACTACATTCACTCCTTATTTTTTGGATGAAGACTGGAGGGGTGAAGTGGGACAATGTCCATCAGCACGGGTCACGTAGTCCATAACAGTTCATAGATTCAGCCAATCTGGTGGTTTTATCTGGTGCTGCATTCACTTCAGCATGGGCTGTGTCGTTGTTTCTTGCCAGAAAGTGGCTTGGTTGACAGGCTGAGTGATGGAGTTCTGAACTGTGTCTGTGTATACAGGTTCCACGAGTGGTGGGGGACATGTTTGTAGGGGTGGGTGGGGGGGTGCGGCAGTCCAAGGGGCCCTGGTGGTGGTGGGATCACTTCATCGCTTGTCAGGGTGATCCCTGGGGGTTGACTGGTTGCTGACTGGGGCTACTGAGTTCACCTCCTGTGCCAGAGTCCAGCTCGAGCCAAATCCTGGATGGACACTGTGTTTTCCCGAATGTCCGGGTACCATACCAGAGAATACTGTGGGTTAGCATGCAGGAGTTGAATTTCCTTGACCAGCAGGTCCAACTTATGGGTCCTTACATGCTTCCAGAGAAGCACTGGCCCTGGAGTCATCAGCCAGACTGGCAGCATGGTTCCCGACTCCGACCTCCTAGGGAAGGAGAACAATTTTTCATGTGGGGTGGCATTAGTCGTGGTGCAAAGTAGGGACCTGGTGGCATACAGTGCTTCTGGAAGGACCTCTTGCCCCTGGGAGATAGGCATCCCTTTCAACTTGAGGGCCAAAAGGACTGCTTTCCTTCCAGGTCGTGCCATTCTCCCTCTAAATCTGCCCATTACCATGGGGGTTGTAGCTGGTGGTTCTACTCGTGGCTATGCCCTTTGAAAGGAAGTATTGCTGCAACTCCTCACTCATGAATGAGGATCCCTGATAACTGTGAATTTAACTGGAGGATCCAAACAGGGTGAGTATGGTGTGGAGTACTTTAATGACCGTGGATGTAGCCATGATGGGGCAGGGAATGGCGAATGGGAAACGGGAGTGCTCATCCACAACATTGAGGAAGTACACGTCCTGATGGTGGATAAGAGGGGCCCCTGAAATCTATAATGAGATGTTTAAAAGGGCGAGTGGACTTGATGAGCAGAGCTCCCTCTGATCATTAAAAAATGGCTTGCATTCTGCACAGACTGAGCAATTACGAATCAACTCCCTCACAACCTCCACTGAATAGGGGAGCTTACGGGCCCTTACATAATGGCAGAGCCTTGTGACCATGGGGTGGCAGAAGCTATCATGGAGAGCTCGGAGGCGATCTACTTGCACCCTGGCATTGGTTCCCCTGGACGGGGCATCGGGTGGCTCATTGATCTCATAATTATAGGCAGACAGCTCAATTCTCCACCTCATGATCTTGTCATTTTTAATTTTCTCCCACTGCTTGTTATTAAACATGAAAGTGATGGCTCTCTGGTCCTTCAACAGGGTGAATGGTCTGCCAGCCAAATAATGCATCCAGTGACACATGGCCTCCACTATAGCATGTATCTCCATCTCAATGGCAGAGTGCCTGAGTTCTGGGCCTTGGAGGGTTCGGGAGAAAAATGGCACAGGTCTGCCTGCTTTGTTCAGTGTGGTGGCCAGGCCGAAGTTGGAGGCATCGCTCTCCACTATGAACTGGATAGATTCATCAATGACATGCATCCCTGCCTTGGCAATCCCGTCACTGATCCCCTTGAAAGCCTTACAGGTCTGCCGAAATTAGAGGCATCGCTTTCCACTATGAACTGGACAGATTCATCAATGACATGCATCCCTGCCTTGGCAATCTCGTCACTGATGCCCTTGAAAGGGTTACAGGTCTCCTCCGACAGGAGAAAGCTGGTGATTTTCACCATGGGTTGGGCTTTGTCTGCATAGTTGTGAGTCCACTGGGCATGGTACAAGAAAAAAACCCAGGCATTTTATAAAGCCTTGGGGTTCTGGGGTAGAGGAAGTTCCAGAAGGGGCTGCATGCGCATGGGGTCAGAGGCGATGACACTATGCTCCACCATGTACATGAGGATTGCCAGCCACTTAGTGCTAAACATGCACATTTTCTTATTGTATGTGAGGTTGAGAGATTTGGTAGTGGCAGAAACTTCTGCAGGTTCTCGTCACGTTCCTCCTGGTTCTAGCTCCAGATGGTGACTTTATCCAAATAGAGATAAGTAGCTTTTAGTTTGTTGTAATCCACCAAACAATTCATCTCACTTTGGAACACTGACACCCCATTTGTGAGGCCCGAATGGGACCTGCAGGAATTGAGAGAGATTTGCCTCAAATGATTTTCAGAGCGAATCGGAATTTGATGATACACCGATTTGAGGTTTATGGTGGTAAAGACTGTGAACTGGGCGATCCCATTCACCATATCAACTATGTGGGGGGAGAGGATAGACGTCTAATAAAGTGAACCTGTTGATGGTCTGGCTGTAATCGATGACTATCTGGTGCTTCTCCCCACTCTTCACCACCACCACTTGCGCTCTCCAGAGGCTGTTATGGGTTCAATTATGCCCCCACCCAGCAGTCACCCCACTTCCATTTTTATGAATTCGCTGGTTTGCAGTTCAGAGTGAAGTTTTATAACAGAGAGGGTGGAGGGAGCCAGAGGGCGACCAAGCCGCAGGTTGGATACCCTACCTGCCCTTCTGGTGTGTGATTGGGCACATTTGGGAGGACAGGCGGGCCCTCCAGGAACTGTTTATTACTGACCATGAGTGGGCTGTAGGATTCATCAAACTGCACTAGCACATCCTTGAGCTGGGACTGAAAATCTGGCCCCAGTATGATGGGTGCGCAGAGTTGGGGCATCACCAGCAGTTAGAGGTTTTTATATTTTGTACCCCTTGAGCCCCTGGTGCAAAACCCACTGATTTCCATGGAGAGGGTTTTTGAGGCTAATGCTTACTTTGCACTTCGCCAGGGACACCATCAGGGAATAATTTTGGGCCATACTTGGGTGTATGAAAATCTCTGTGCTTCCTGTGTCAAACAGGCAGCCAGTGGTGTGGCCATTTATCTTAATGTCCATCATCACTCATCCCAGCTCATGTGGCCTCCTCTGGTCCAGCATGATGGAGGCCAACGTCAGCTCACTGTCCGAGTTGCTGCTGCTTCTATATTTTTGGGATGGCTGCCATCAAAATGGCTGCACAGGAGATCACGAAGATGGCCGACCCCATGGCTCTCATGCAATGGAGTCCAGAAGAGAAGCTGGATGTGACACACCCTGTGTCGTCGCGCTCCTGTTCCAGATGTTCGGTTCTCGGCTACCGGAAATTACGCCGGAAGTGGGTCGGCCCAAGATGGTGACGCAGATCATGGTCTGCATGTGGCATTGCTAGAGAGGGGTTTAATGTGGCATACCTTTGTGTAGTGCCCCTTCCTTCGGCAATTTGAGCAGGTCGTGCTAAGGGCCTGACAGTACTTCCGCGGATATTTGCTTTTGCTGCAGTAGTTGCACCTTGTGTGCTCGGTGGTGGCGGCGGTAGTCAGGCACCTGAGTCCCTAGATGGCATAGCCTCTTCTCTCCACCTGTGGCCTGCTGACTTCTTTTGGGCAGTTTCCATCGCTCAGGGCATCTGCACGACTTCCTGAAGAATCTGGTTGCCTTTCTCTAGGAGTCGCTCCCTTTTGTGATTGGAGTGGAAGCCCGTGACTAGCCTGTCGTGGATGAGCTCCTCCTGGTAGGTCATTACAGTCACATCACGGCACCCACAGGCTTGCCTCAGCTCCCGCATAGCTCTTACAAAATCGTTGACTGACTCACCAGTGCCTGCCATCAGATGTCCAGTTGATACTGGGGCTCCATATTGCTGTCACACTAGGGCCATTGCCTCGAGGTACCCTTCAGAGTCACAGATTATCTGATACGCTCAGTTGCACACCGCTGAGAAGAGCCGATCATATAGATTGCCATCAGCAGAGATCTTGTGGTGCCTCATATAAGTTTTCAAGCAATGTATCCGCAAATCATGGCTGATGAAGGCCTCTGGTTCCTTTGGATTGGTTTACAGCTTCTCCAGTCTAATCGCCTTGTCCATGGCAATTAGATTCTGGTACAATCAATAGCACGAAGCAAGTAATCAAAGGCTTTATTAATCAGAAAATACATGCCTCTACATGCGCCTGGCTCGCATCCAAGGTAGGTAAGAGGGAGGAGATTAGGGCTTTCAGCCTTTTAATATTAGAGATCTCACGGGGAGGAGCTACAGATGGAGAAGGTGGGCCAGCCTGCCCAGTCCAGTGAGGACATGCCAGCAATACTGTGCTCGCCCTCAAGGACTTAAAACTAACTCGTAGGGGATAAGCTCAACAGATTAGAGGATAGATAAAGTAAAAGGGAAGAGTATGGATAAAGTAGAAGAATAAGTTAAAAAAGAGAAAAGTGTGAGTAGAGTTCATAAAAGTCAAATGCAAAAGTAGGAAAAGATTACCAGATTTCAAAAGCACAATTTTATCTGAATGAAGTACTTAAAATGGTCTATATTTAGAAATACCAGTTTGCCATGCACATTTGTTGAGAAACTCTGTAAATTTGCAATATTGTATTGGTCAGGGATGGTGGAATTGTTCACTGCACGGAAATCACCACATATGCAGTGGCGAGACCCAGCTGCTGACAGATCCACGCATTATTTCCAGAGGTTGCATGTGCTCGAATTCAAACTTTCCGATCTTAGGGGAAATCTACACACTGCAACAGGAAGACCTCAGGTCTCTATTTACTGAGTACGGCATGTTTGTGATCATCATGCCAATATGACAGGGATATCAAGCGAGAGGAACACTTGAGCAATCCTCAGAATGGACAGGAGCTAGGTTGGAGACTTGGCAGAGTGATGACACTCGAGTGATGACAAATGTACCTCTCTTGCATACAGTTGCTGCAGTCCATAACACAGCAATTCCACCAGCAGGGAAAAACATGACAGAAAATCCGATCCCATGATGGAATTTGCTCCATTTATGACCATGAAATCCCATCGAAATGGCTTACTGAGACTAAACTCCAGCATGAGTGATCCCTGGCCATATGCCTGAATGTGAGAATTATTTGTGGTGGACAGAACACGTAGCACCAGGAGTATCAGAATCAACACTATAAGGCTGAGGAACAGTTTCTTCCCAGGGGCAGTGAGAATGCTGAACGACCAAAGGAACTGTTCACACAAACCACCCGAGAGACACATTTGTACAAAATAATATTTGTTTATTTATTTGTTTGTTCATATAAAATACTTGTCCTGCATGTGTATCGTTGTCTGTATCTGTGTTATGTCTGGCTGTGTGTCTACGTGATTTGCACTGACGACCGGAGAAAGCTGTTTCTTGTACTCGTTCAATCAGATGACAATAAACTTGAGTTATTAGGGTATCTGAGAAGTTGGAGGGACCACCGAAATTGCTTCACCAGTATCAATAAGAATTTTCCACCCGAGAAATGGACTTTGAAGAAAACTCCCGGGCCTTGTCCTTCCCCAGTTACCTCTACTGCCGGGCCTTGTCCTTTCCCAGTTGCCTCTACTGCTGGGCCTTGTCCTTTCCCAGTTGCCATTTGAAGAAGTTGCAAGGGGGTTGGCATGACCAGACTGCAGTGCAAAATTTCTGATGTTTCCAACAAAGATGCTGTCTGTCACTTCTGCTGCATCCCCAACCCGCACAGTTCCAACTAGGCAGGAAATGGAGGTAATTCGATTGAGTGTTTGAAGCCTGGACTTGCACATTGAGTGCTGCTATTTGCTCCTCCCGCTGACTTGAGGCAGTTGCAAATACTACCAGCTGCACTGCAGAGGTCATGGCATAATGAAGTTGGCATGTCTTGCTAATTCATTGAGGATGGACACCCAAAAGATACCTACTAGTTGTCCTCACATTTGAGGAGGCAATCAGAGAAGGAATCTTCAATAGGCTCTTCTCCCACCAGCCTGCGCCATCTTCTCAGCATCTCTGATGGCCTCCTGTTGCCTAGGCTGTCGTAGCCTAGAAATTCAGCAATGCAAGTTTCCTGGGATGGCTGAGCATGCTCCAAAATGGCAGCCTTTTTATATGTTGAATGGGAAGTTGTCAGCTGGATTAACAAGAATATATTCAACTTCACATACACTCTGTCACGCCACAAGGCACCTGATCTATGACTTCTGACTTGTAATACTTGGCAAGGAGAAATGTGCATTGAGGATCAAGAACCATGCCTGTGCATTGTTGATAAGAAGTATGAACTCTCCAATTGCCCCCGTAATGGGTTTATCCTCATAAATTTACTTTTTTACTTTGAAGGTTCTGTGAACCAATAAGGTCACCACTTGTAGTGACTGTAAATTAAATGATAGAATGAAAAGAACATATTCACTCTTTCTTCAGCACAAAAATAGCGGCAACATTCCTTATTCTCCAAAACAACCACACCTCTTCTTCCCATAAAACACCTCTTACCAAAGCAGCCTGCCCATTTTCATTGGCTCTCTGCCACAAGAGGACCACAACGCTCCTAGCTTCCTCCTCCTGTGACCCTGCGCATGTGGGTGATCCAGCACACTGTTCGCACTCCCGCATTCTGACCTGTGCATGCGCGTTACTTCTCTTGTGCATTGCCCCAGTTACATCACCAGTGGCGGCCAGCTCTACTTCTTTTTTTTTGAACATTATTTAAAATTTTATGACATGAATAAAATAAAAATTACATTTAAAGAAATAATAAAAAATAAAATAATAAAAATTAGAATACTACATAATTAAACTACACAAATTAACCCCCCCAATAATTATAACACATTAATCATCTAATTTAAAATTAGTCCAACCCTCCCACCCCAAAATAAAGAGTGAAGAATTAATTATCAATGTTGTAAATAAAATAAAATAAACCCCACTTACAAAAAAAGATAAAACTTAACAACAAAAAACATTACTAACAACAAAAAAATATCAATACTAAAATAATATCCTTAAACATATATTTAAATCAAACATAATACATATATTTAACAAATGAAATCCACTTTAAAACTAAGTTCAAATATTAAAATCATATATCAACCTCATATCTGTTATACAAAAAATCATAATTAATAACACATAAAGACAGAATTTTCATGAATACCAAGTTTCCTTTATAATTCATCGAGAGAACAAAAACATCCCTTAGAAAAACAATCAGATAAACTTTTTATTCCCTTCCCCTCCCCTTATATAAAAAAAGAAAAAAAAAAGAAAAAAAAAGTTCAAACTCTTATAAAATTCTCCATATTCTTCATTTATAACATCTTCAAAGTTCTCTATCGAAATTAACTTAATTTTATTAAACTCTTCTCCCTCAATGTATTTGTACTTAATTTTCTTCTTTTTCTTCTTATCACCTTTCCCCTCATCTTCCTCTTCATCTAATTCAACATCATCAATTTTTGACTTATTATCTTCTGTGACATCATCCTCTTAAAAAAGAAAGAAAAAAGAGAAGAAACCCCCCACCCAAAAAAAGAGAAAAAAAAAATGAGAGAAAAAAACCTCCTAATTCCCTCTCAATTACAATCAGAAAACAAAAAGAGTTAAAAAAAATATTTATTTTTAAAAAATAATAAAAAAAAACCTTCACTTCTTAACCCAAAAATTAAAAAGAAAAAAAAAACAGGTCGGAGGTCACAACTACCTCCTCCTGTTTAAACCGCCCAAAGCGGTAACTCCCCCAAAATATTGGGTGTGAGATAACTTACAGGTAGCTGATGACTTCTGGAAACTAGTGCCCACCCAGTTCCCTCTCCCAACTCCCATTTCATTAAACTATCATCATTATTTAAACTATTTAAACTCTTCTCAAAAAAAAAGATAAAAGATTTATTTTTTTTAAATCAACGTTACCACTTCGGTCACCATTGCTTCCATTTCTTTTAAAAATCTGGATCCCACCTTACATCTCTACTCTCTTTGGAGACCTTGAAGGACTACATCGTTCCTGAAACTGCATGATTGGTAGAGATTGAGCAAAGTCCATAATCTCTTTAGGATTGTCAAAGAACTTTGGCTAATTTCCATCCTAAAAAATCTTCAGTACCACAGAATACCTGAATGTTGCCCTATGTCTTTTTTTCCACAACCGTTCTTTCACAGAATTAAATTCGCGTCGTAATAGCATAGTATTAAATCTCCATCTTGAAGCTTTCTGAACATCTTGTGAACCAAATATTCTAATAATAATAATGAATGATCCAAAACCAATCTAGCCTTATACTCCACAGATGTAACCCTATCCTGCAAATGTCCTGATATTAAAAAATAATCAATTCTAGAAAAATAATTATGTCGCGAGGAATAAAAAGAAAAATCTTTCTCTGTAGGATTAACTCTTCGCCAAATATCAATTAAATTCAAATCTGCCATCATATTAATCACTTGGATTGCCATCTTAGACTTCTTAATTACTCTTGAGTACTTATCCAATAAAGGCTCCAACACCACATTCAAATCTCCCCCAATCATCACATTAGAGTTCGATTGTCCAAGTAATAAAAACATATCCACAACAAAAGATGTATCCTCAACATTAGGAACATAAACATCAAGCAAAGTCCATGCCTCATTAAAGATTGTACAATTTAATTTTAATAATCTTCCACCATTTTTCTCTTCACTCTGTAACTGAAATGGTAGATTCTTATGTACCAAAATTGCCACACCTTTTGCCTTAGAATTAAAGGAAGAATAAAAAACTTGCCCAACCCATTCACGTTTGAGTTTCAAATGTTCCTTATCTATTAAATGAGTTTCCTTTGCCATTGCAACCACCGTTTCTTCCATTTCTTCCAGAAATCAAATTCCCTTCTTGCAGCTCTGCCCTCTTTGGAGACCGTGGAGGACTACGTCGTTCCTGGAATTGCGTAATTGGTAAAGAACTGAGCAAAATCCATAGCTTCTTTAGGATTATCAAAGAACTTTGGTTGATATACATCCTGAAAAATCTTCAGTACCGCAGGGTATCTAAATGTTGCCTTATATCCTTTTTTCCACAATAATTATTTCACAGAATTAAATTCACGTCGTTGAAACATAATTTCCTGACTCAAATCCGGATAGAAGAAAACACGATTACTCTGAACCATCAAAGGAGATTTGTTTCGCTGTGCATTTCTAATAGCCATATGTAAAATAGTCTATCACAGTAATTTAAACGAGGCAGAACAAGCCTTGGATTCTGTCCTGAAAAAGGTCTCCTTCTCAAAGCTCTATGAGCCCGTTCCAATATTAAACCTTCAGGAAACTTATCTTTTCCCAACACTTGTGGAATCCATTCAGTGAAAAATTTTCTTGTATCTGGCCCTTCTATGCCTTCTGGCAAGCCGACAATTTTCGCATTATTCCATTTGGATTGGTTCTCCAAATAATCAACCTTTTTTGCTAAATTTTTATTCTGAATCTATAACGTTTCAATTGTTTCATTCATATCTTGCAATTGATCTTGTACATCAGATAATCCTTGATCACACATCTCAAGTCTTTCAATAGTTTTGACTTTAAAAGCTCCATAATCAGCCATCTGTTGAGTATTGACATCCACCAATGCATTAATCTTAGAAGTAAGATTATTCATAGAATCACCTAAATGCATCATTGAAGAAAATATCTTATGTTCAAGACTCTTGAAAAGTATATCAACATCAGTAGATCCAGACATGGTGGGATCCTGCTGTTCTTGTGGAATCAGAGGACCTTCTATCCCTTCTTTTAATTTAGTAGCTTTTCCTGCAGTTTGATTCCGTGTAAGAGCCCCTGCCACGGAATCAGGAGGCTGATGATCAGAGTTATCTTTGATCCAAACTTCCTTTAAAAGCTTCGTTACGTCAGTATCTGGAAGAGCTGTTATAACTGGTGGTATAGCAGTCAAATAACAACTCTTTAACTCTCCAACTGGTGGCGCCCCAGCTAATTCAGCAGTCAAAGACTCAGTAGACGTTGTTTGAAATACTGGCATCCGGCCAGCCCTTTGATCTAAAGGCAGCTGAAAACGACTTTCAGAAAGACTTACGGAATCAGAACGGAGCTCCAAGGCCGAATTCTTCGTTTCTTTTCCTGGATCCATTTCACGCTGAGTCGTGGCTTTTTGTAAATAAGCAGGCTCAGATAATTTCGGAAAATATAATTTTTTAACAATCTGTTGATGTTTCCTTTTACTTTTTTTTAATCAAATGTACCATTAGGTATTAATTCAACACCTCATACTATTTATAAACTTTTTAAAAAAGTTTTAACGGGTAATTAAAGACAAAACAATAAGTTAGAGTCAGGAGAGGACTGGAAGGCACGTCTGTTCCTTACGGCATCTTGCCACGCCCCCCGGCCAGCTCTACTTCTGACCCACGTAAGTATGTAACCACAACAGAAAGAAGGGCAGTAAACATGTGGCACAAATCAGTACAGATACACAATTCTTTATGTGGACATCTAAAATCCGGAAAGCTCCAAATTCCGACAACTGGGGAGGGAGACAGCAGTGCGAGTCGGGTGGGCAAGAGACCGGCAGTGCAAGTTGGGTGGGCGAGGGGGCAGGGGGGAGATGGCAGAGGGAGGCGGGTGGGTGATGGTGGGAGGAGACCGGCAGCGCAAGTCGGGCGGGCTGGGGGGGAGCCAGCAGCGTGAGTTGGGCGGGTGAGGGAGGGTGGAGACTGGCAGTGTAAGTCAGGTGGGTGAAGAGGGAGAGACGCCTGTGCGACTGGAAGGGGATGGAGGTGGATACGGCAGCACAAATTGGGTGGTCTTAAATCTGGCTTTCCGAAATCCAGAAAAATCCAAAATTCAGAACACACTGTCCCCCAAGGGTTCCTGATAAATGATTGTGTACCTGTACAAATGAATATGATTTAGTGGCACCTACAAAAATGTAGTTGCAGGTTGGAGAGGAGTGTTAATTAAATATCATATGATATCAGGTAATGAGGAAGGATAGACAGGAAGGTCAGAAAGGTGTTGTAGCACTTTTAGTTAAGAAATGAGTTCAGGCCAATAATGAGAGGTGATGTAAGATGTAAAGAGCAAAATGTTAAATCCATCTGGGTAGAGGCTAGGAATAATAAATGGAAAAAAAAAATCATTGATTGGTATTGTCTATCTTCTTTGGCTTGGCTTCGCAGACGAAGATTTATGGAGGGGTAATGTCCATGTCAGCTGCAGGCTCGCTGGTGGCTAACAAGTCCGATGCGGGACAGGCAGGCACGGTTGCAGCGATTGCAAGGGAAAATTGGTTGGTTGGGGTTGGGTGTTGGGTTTTTCCTCCTTTGCCTTTTGTCAGTGAGGTGGGCTCTGCGGTCTTCTTCAAAGGAGGTTGCTGCCCGCCGAACTGTGAGGCGCCAAGATGCACGGTTTGAGGCGATATCAGCCCATTGGCGGTGGTCTATAGGCCATGCAATAATAGCATTGCAGTTGCACAGCCAATGCACCAAGAAATATCAGAGGCATGAAAGGATGGAACAGCAGTTATTGTGAAGGACTTTAACATGCACATAGACTGGGTGAATCATGTTGGTCGAGGCAACCATGAGGAGGACGTCCTTGAATGCATATGTGATGGCTATCTTGAACATCATGTTATTGGACCTACAAGGGAATATGCTATCTGGAATCTGAACAGAGTAGATATGGCAAGGATGTTTCATATTAAAGGGGATTCTAGGACAAGGGGACATAATTTCATTATAAAATTGTGTCAATTTAATGGCAATGCAGAAAACCTTTTTTAGTTGGAGACTTGTGAGACTGTGGAACTTGTTGCCATGGCTGTGGAATTGAGATCGTTGGCTGTATTTGAGGCAGAAGTTGACAGGTATTTGATTAGTCAGGGCATAAAGTGGAGAAAGCTGGAGAATGGGGCTGAGTGAGAGGATAGATTATCTCATGATTAGAATGATGGAGCAGACTCAATGGGACAATAAGCCTACTTCTGCTCATCATATATTTTGTGATCTTGTGACTTTGTGATCTGGTGCCGTGAAATGAGATGCATAAAAGTAGTGATCTCGTACTTAGGGATTCTCTTTGCAAGTGCAATCACAGTTCGATTGAGTTTCTCATACAAATGGATGGTACAATAGTTCGAACCAGTGTATTATGTTTAAAGAAGGGAAAATACAAGGAGATAAGGGAGGAGTTGACCAAGGTAGACTGGGAACATGGGCCTTATGGAGGAATGGTTGAGGAGCTGTGAAAGACATTCAAAGAGATTTTTTATGGTGCTCAAAAAATGTATATTCTGGTTAAAAGTAAGGAAATGGACAGACAACCTTGGATAGCTAAGGTAATAAAGGAAGACATCAAACTAAAAGCTTGTGCATACAAAGTCGGAAAAAGCAGTGGGAAACTAGAAGATTGGTAAAATTTCAAAAAGCAACAAAGAACCACAAAGTGAATATTAAAAAGAAGGAAGGTAGAGTATGAAAAATGATTAGAACAAAATATAAAAATGGACAGTTATTCTTTTATAATTAAAGTATGAAAGGATGGTTAATGTGGTTGGGTCCTTGGGTAATGGGGCTATGAATGACTATTTTGTGTCATTCTTCGTGGTGGAGGACACATCTACCTTGTCAAAGACAGATGGATGTGATGGATGTTATAGCTATCACTAAAGAGGTAGTTCTGAGAAAACTTGAGAGACTAAAGATAGATAAGTCCCCTGGTCCTGATGGAATGCATCCCAGGGTACTGAAAGAAATGGCAGAAGTAAAGGCTTTTGTGATAATTTACTAAAATTCTGTGGACTCTGGGCAGGTCCCAATGGATTGGAAGATGGTGAAAATCACTCTTCAAAGAAGTATGTAGGTGCAACCGAGTTAAAAAAATGGGTTTTAATAATTTCTATTCGCAATTCTATATTTGTGAATTTTATCTCAATGAGTTACTTGTATTTGCTGTCATTCTAATAATTTTTCTGGTGGGAAAACTGTTAATTTAATAATGTTTCCAGTGGGAATGATTTCAGTGGTGCACACCTCTTGTGCACCTCTTAAGCCCCTCCCTTCCGTGTCTCTCACACTGTTGTTCCCTTGCTGAGGGTAAGTGGAGAGAAGATGGTGACAAGTCTATTTTAAATTTGTTATGTCATCAATCTTAATGTGTATTGTTCATTACTATTATGATCTGCAGTTGGTTTTGTAAGGTCTTAATGAATAATGTTTATGGATTTTTTAAATCTTACTGGTGTATTGACACCATTGGTCATGTGATTAATATTGCTTTGCTGAGATTTCAAAGTGTAAGTTCTGTCATTTTGCATACTTAGGAGAAAAAGGGGCAGAAAAGAAAAACTCAGAAGACAATATTTTGTCTTCAAAAAGGTACAGGCTTTACTTGTTAAATATATGATTGTGGCCATTTAGTTTTTCTATGCATTTTTTAACTCATGCATTGGGTTCAAATATTTTTGCTTTGTGTATATATGCATGGTTTTTTTTTTAAATATCGTTTGCAATACAAAATGATTTCCTGGGCAAATCATAAAAGCTCTTGGCTAATACTGTATATACTTAGTTTGGTATATATTGAACTGTTAAAACAAAAGATCTATATGTAGTTGTTGAAAATAATATGCACATTTCTGTTACCTTGCTAAGGAAGAAAAGGGGGAAAATAAAGGAAGAAAGCACAGAAGACAATGGTTATATTATTTTGCCTTCTAAAAGGGAGCGAAAAAATGCTGGAAAATAGTTCCGTGAGTCATCTATTCTTCTACGCCCAATGCAAATCCATTACACTGATGCTGTGACTCTGGATCTTTGGATCAGTTTGATGCTCATCGCCTTGGATGTTCTGCTGCCTTCCCGATCTGCATTTCAAGATTAATGCATAGTTAGATTTAGATAAGTGTTGGGTATAAGCCCACCCTCTACTGGAAGTAAACCCATGGAAATGGCCATCCAAACCCTGGCATCAGATTCATGTAGACTTTGCTGGACCATTCATGGGTGAGACTTTCCTAATAGCTGTGGTCACATATTCAAAATAGACAGTAGTTTCACAGCTGAAAAACACCAGAACAGATCCCACAATTGACTGTCGATGAGCTAGTTATGGACAAAGGGCATCAATTTATATCAGATCATTTAAAAAAATTATGCGCGACAACAATATCAGAGATATTGTTGTCCGCACCCTATCACCCAAATACTAATGGGGAGGCAGAACATTTTGTACAAACATTCAAAAACCATTAAACTCCAGGACACACAGAATCGCAGATTTCCCACTGGGGTACGGAAACATACTGCATTAAACCACAAAACTAATGTTTGGCCACAACCTGTGGACCAGGCTGTCCACAGTTCATCCAGATTTGATTCTCCGATTGCAATAAAACAGCATCACCACAAACCTCACCTAGAACATCGGAAGCGGGTGAGAAAGTTCTAGTACAAGATTATAGTCAATTTTAAGATCCATGGATGGTAGGAGTAATCTTAAACAATTGAGCCCCTGCCCATACTCTGTTCTAGTGGGGGACAGATTGTGGAAGTGACACATTGACAATTACGATCAATGACTGACACTAAGGTTCATGAACTGCCTTGTGAATTGGAGGAGGTAGAACAAGACCTTCCATGGCCTTCCTTGACCATCCCACTCCTCAGGCTGAGTGGGGAAGGGGGCAGAGATGGATGCAGAGCTGAGGAATCCAGTAACTGAGACACACAGCCAGGAGGTCAACGAAGATTGACAGTCATCGCCAAAGGTCAGCGAAGGTGGGCAGTTGCTGCCAACTTGACTATGGGTCCCAAGCAAAGACTGGCATGCAAACCACGCCAAGGCATTCCAAAAGAGAAAGAAGACCACCTGAACACTTTAAGGACTATGTGCCCTGATTATTATTAAATTCTTCCCCTTTTATAATTATAATTACTCATGATGTATTCTAATTCTCACGTAGTCCAGGGCCTGAAGTAATCTTATTAGTTTGAAGGGGCCCAAGTCATTATTTTACCCTTCCATATATAACACAGGAGCCATGTTAGTCTAATAGAAGTCTGTTGGTCCTAAGTTGCCAGAAGGTAGGGGTTTTCAGTTTAGTGATATTACTGACAGTAGGAATGTGCTCGTATCTTATAGTTGTACAGATATGGAGTTGTACTCTGTACTGGGTCCGTGAGATACCATCCACCATCTCACAGACATGGTTAAGCAGTTAGGTGCTCAAATTAGTGAATATTTTAAGGCAGATCTGAGGTCAACTGGCATTGTAAATAGGAATAGTAACCACCAGGCTACCTCTGACATGCAGAACACACAAGGTGATTTTGACAGACAGGACCATCCACATGAGACAGTCTATGTTAAACTTGAGTAAGAATTCCAGCCATTCAGAGGTGATAACATTGACAAACACTCAGTCCAGGCTGGATCAAGATGACTAAAACCCATTTCAGAAAGCAAAAGATTCCTGTGTATAACCAAGCGGAAGAAATCATGAGCCATTTGATGGGTAAGGCCAGAGACGTTGTGAAGACTGAATGCGTTGAAGACCTAAGCTTGAAGTTAACAAGGAACCCTAAAAAATATACCATGTTCTCCTTCAATATTTCAGTGATGCTCCCTCATGTCTCCCTTTCACAGACTTTTATGCTACTCTGCCCAAGCTCAGAGAAAACTTAAGTCGACTACTGAATAAGGCAGCAGACCTGGCCATTGAGGGCTTGTGCAGACAAGGAAAGCAGGTGGAAAACATGAATGATAAAATGGCCCTCATGTTGGTCAAACACTGCCCTGACCCAGAGCTGTCCTGTGCATTAAAGTGTAAGCCAATTCACAAATAGACCACGTGATATTCAGCTGAGGATTGATGATTACCAGAGATAGTTAAGGGCTAGCTCCAGAACCACTGGTCTCACACAGATAAAAAGCCACACCATGACTGTCGCCCCAGAGCAGCCCAATCTACCATCATCAAGCCTGGCAATGTCTGAGCAGAGCCACACTCTGAGTCCCTCATCTTCCTCTCTCTAATATGTGTGTCATCCTCCTTGGCCCTCTCATATATCTGTCCCTGTTCAAGGTGAAGTGCAATAAGCACAAAGCTCGGCCTCTCAACTGACTATGACACAAAATCTCCAACAGTCAGAGGAGAGGCTTCGCACTCGTATGGTTGGCATGTTTCCAGAGATGATGAAGAAAATCCAGCAGAGCAATACTCCTCAACTGATGTGAGGTGGGAAATTCCAGTGTACCTCTCATGACGTGTCCCAGAGAAGAAGCTTGCAAGATCTGCAATAACCCAAGCTGCACCACCATTTCACTCTGCAGGTCTGAGAGATTGTGTTTTGCCTGCATCTCCATGGGCTACAACAGACTGAATTGCCCTGCTAATAACTCCTTTCATTCCCAGTCTGAGAGAAACTAGCAGACTTGTATTTGGAAGGAGGCAGTACAGGTCACACCACAGACTTGCAAATCAGTGACATGTCTGATGCTGAGAGAGTTTTCACATCTGTGAGAAACTTGTGTCATGACTCTGAAGTTGTTGTTTATCAGAATCTTACAAAGTTGGCAGTAGTGACGGTCTTTTCGACACACCTGTGGAGATGGGTGGAACAGTGAAAATGGGCACAATGTTGCCTATGGCTCAATTAAGTACAGCATCAGTGAAAAAGCAGAGATGATACTAAGAAAGGCTGGGGTTATTACAGACCAAAAGCGGATTGATATGAATATAGTCCTTGTTGGATGCGGGCAAATTTAAATTGTGCTAATGACGTAGAGATGGAAATAAATGGCTGTAAGATGTTTGTCCCCACGCTAGTTGTCCCGGAACAACATGATAAGTTGATTTTGGGAACCAATGTCATCAAACACATCCTGCATTAGTTTAAACTACATGAGTCCTATTAGAAGGCAGGGTCTGGCCCAGCCAGAGATGCTGAAACCGAACATTTCCTTTCTTTGCTCTCTGGTCTGAGACTCTGGAGAAGTGAAGATATTCCTGACAAGGTCAGTATTGTCAAGTGTTACTCAGCTATTTGCTTAGAGCTTGGCCATGAATATCTCATCTGGGGTAAACCGCTGAAGGCATTATTAGCAAGGAAATTCACTCTGGTGTGGCCCGTGGAAAGGCGCCAAACAATCTCTCAGACCTGCATTAATTCCCTAGGCAGCACCATCATGACAGAGCCCAGATTGTCCTGGTCAGGTCCTAGATGTGTTCTCATCGCAAAGACTATAACTCCAGGGTGGGGGGGGGGGGGGTGGAAACAGGTGGGTCACCTTGAAGCTCATCAATACATCTGACAGGTCTGTTCTGTTGAGGCACAATGCAAAGCTGGTTGATGGCTGCTCCTATGTAGCTCTCAAGGACATGGATGCTGCTGGTCAGCTACAGCCAATCAGCTGTTCCATCAAATGCTGATGTAAAATCTGCCAAAGTCAAACCTAGTTCAAATGGGCTCAGTGCTGTTGATTAAGAGGAAGATGGCTGACTTTGTTCTGCAGTATGAGGACATCTTTTCAAGCCTCCATCTTGTCTGTGGGGTAGCGAACTGCTTTGGGCACCTATCAGACAGTAAGCCATTGAGGCTCTGATACAGGAGAGTGCCCCTAGGCAGTATCAAAAGCTGTGCCAGACAATGAGCGAGATGAAGGTAAAGGAAATCATTTGAAACTTGACAAGTGAATACACATCAACATTGGTCCTTGTGTGGGGAAAAAAAATGAAGATCTCTCCATCTACATAGATTTTCACTGGTTGATTTAAAGGACACTGAAGGATGATCACCATCTTCCCCATAAGGCAGATTGTTTGGCAGCACTGGGAGGAAACTGTCTATTCAGAACAACAGATTTGAACTCTGCGTTATACAATATGCCATTCCATGAGGAGCATAGGAAGTACTCCACCTTTACCACTCCCATGGGCCTGTACGAGTTCAACCCTCTATTGCAGGGCCTCAGCAACAGCCCTGTGAGTATTATATGCATGGTGACTAGCTTTTTTGGGGACCTAAACTAATTGATTCTGCTATGTTATTTAGATGATTTTTTGGTGTTTTCCCCTTGTAAAGAGAGTGATCGTGGTTGCAATGTAACTAGCATTGACTTACTGTTTGATTAAACTTGGCTGCCAGCTGGGGGCTGACACACAGTATGCAGATCTTTAATGGAGATACAGCCTCATGGCCTACCTCGTGCTGTTTATAACTTTAAAATAGAGAACCTTTTCCTTCATCCATGTGTTCTCTTATAAACTCACACATACGAATACAAGATGAAACATGGTGTCAGAAGTGGGATGAAATAATTTGAAAGGAAATACTTTAAAAGTTAAAATCTAAAGTCAACAACTAATCAGTGATGAGAAACTAACACAGTGAAAAATGGAAGGATTACATCCACCAGTGAAACTTCATCTGACAGGTAATGTGGCTGAAAATTGGAACAGATTTAAACAGCATTTTGGATTGTATTTAGTGCAGTCAGAGCTGATGAGAAATGTGATAAAGTGAAAGCATCAGTTTTCTTACATGTTGTAGGTGAAGCAGCCCTGGAGCAGTATAATAGCCACATTTGCTGCTGAAGGAGTCAAAATAAAATGAAAAAAAGGAAAATTTTGAGGCATAATGCATACCTAAATGTAGCATGACTTTTGAGAGGAACAGATTTTTCACATTTACAGAAAATGGAAGAATGTATTGATCAGTATGTGTCTGAATTCAGAAACCGAAGCAAAACGTGAATTTGGTGGACTGACCAATTCATTGATAAAAGACAGACTTGTGTTTGGTATTCCAGATAACAGTCTAAGGGAAAGACTGCTAAAAGAGCAAAATCTAGACCTGGAAAAAGCCACAGCACTCTATAGAGCTGCAGAAACTATAAAATTGCAGGCAAAAGAGCTGTTCAGTAAAATTGGCTGCAATGTGGCTGCAGTGAGCAAGAACAAACATGAACAGTTTCACAAAAACCTCATCAAAGTGGAAAGAGAGGTGTGGCCAGCAATCAAAAATGAAAGGGACAATTGAAAGCCATATCGTCGATGCGGTACACAACACCTACCAAAAAAGTGTCCAGCATATGGTAAAACATGCAATATATGTAACAAAAGCAACCATTATGCCTATTGCTGTAGGAACCAAGTGCAACAAAGCAAGGTTCATTCACTAGATGAAAGGGAGATAGAGGAATTCTGTGTAGATGTTGTTACTGAAAACAAAAAAGAAAACTGAAATTGGATATTGAGATTAAAAGTGAATGACCTATACATTTCAGTTAAATTGGATACTGGAGCTCAAGTCAATGTAATATCAGAATGATTAAAAAAAAAATAGACTGAGACCAAAGATGTATGGAACAAAAGTGAAGGTGACACAATATTCAGGAGAATGCATGGTTAAAGTGAAACAGAAGGACAAATAGAATATCCTAACATTCATTGTGGTACCAAAGGATGAACAGGCCATACTTGGTTTAACAGCTTGTGAGAAACTGAACCTGGTAAAAAGAGTCTTCGTTGTGGAAAATGAAGGAAAACCGTCTATGATGAACTCATGAAGGAATACAATTACCTATTTCAGAGTCTAGGCTGCCTTCCAGGAGAACACATGATCAGAGTGGATAAATGTGTGCCACCGAAAATACTTACATGCAGTGAAGTTCCATTTGATCTTCAAAAGCAATTAAAAGCAGAGTTGGACAGGATAGAAAACCTGAACATGATTCAGAAGATAGATGAGCCCACAGAGAGGTTAAGTTCGTTCATCATTGTGGACAAAAAGAATGGAAAGCTTAGAATTTGCCTAGATCCAAGAGATCTAAACAGAGCAATAAAGAGAGAACATTTTAAGCTTACGACGCTTGAAGAAATCATGTCACAGTTTAAAATGCAAAGTTTTTCAGCAAGTTAGATGGATCATCAGGATTTTGGTGTTCAAATTGGATGAAGCAAGTTCAAGACTCTGCATATTCAATAGTCTATTTGGAAGATACAGATTTTAAAGCTTGTCATTCTGAATTGTCTCAGCTCCTGAAGTGTATCACAAAACTCTCCATATGGTCTATGAGCACCTGGACAGAGTTGATAACTCATTGGTTGACATCATAGTATTGGGAACCACAAGAATAGAGCATGATGAGAGACTCTGGAAAGTGCTGGAAACAACAAGGAAAGCAAACCTGAAGCTGAATAGTGTGAAATGCCAGCTCGGGATGACAGAACTAACATTTGTAGGAGATATTATTAGCAGTGAGGACAATAGACCAGATCCCAGAAAGGTGTCAACCATTGGGAACTTGCCAAGGCCACAATACATAAAGGAAGTACAGAGGTTTAATGGAATGGTAATCTATATGGGTAAATTCATTTCCAACCTCTCAGAAAAGATGGCTCCATTGAGAAGATGAACAGAAAATAAGATTGAATGGGAGTGGGATCATGACCATGAAAAGTCATGGCGGGAACTAAAGAAACTGCTCACAGAGGAACCAGTTCTGAGGTTTTACGACCTAGCGAGACCCATCAAGATATCATCGGACACATCACATAGTGGGCTCGGTGCAGTTCTTCTGCAAAAAATGATGACTGGCAACCCATTGCATATGCATCGTGCTCAGTGACAGATATGGAGACACAATATGCTCAAATTGAAAATGAGCTGCTCAGCATCACATTCGCCTGTGAACGATTTCATCAGTTTGTGTCAGGACAACCGATCATTGTAGAGACTGACCATAAGCCCTTGATTGGATTTTTCCAAAACCCATTAAATGGATGTTCACTTAGAATACAAAGAATTATGATTAAGCTGCAACGCTACACACTGAATGTGACCTACACTCCAGGTAAGCTAATGTGCACAGCAGACATGTTGTCAAGAGCAGTTGACACGAGAGAGCCTGCAAACACCAAAATGCTTTCAATATGTTGTCCCTGCTCACTAAAGATTGAGGTTCTGCACAGAGTCCAAGACGAAGCCTGAAATCAAGCTCAATTCAGGAGCCTCAGCTTGGCAAGACAGAGGGTTTTCTGGCCAAAATTTGAATGAGATATGAGAGACTATGTTCATCAATGTCAGTGCAAGTCAGCTGAACCTGAGGGAAGAGCAGCCCAGACAGCATAACATCCCCCACACCACTGGAGCTCGTTTGCATTGACTTCTGGTCAGCTGAAGACTCCAGAAACAAATCTATCAGTGTCTTGGTGATAACTATTTCTCAAAGATGTTTCAAGGAAGCTTTGAGAACATCTGACAATCATTTTCTCTGCCATCCTTGTAATGTCTTGATGGAGTGCAGAGTGAATCTGCCTGTATTCAGGAGTCCAGCGTTTGGCTTGTAAATAGGACTTGTCCTATTATAATGTCATCATTATAAATAGAGCCACATTGCTAGCAATTCTGTCAGGATTTGATATTGATTGACTTCATTTGTCCTTTCAATATATAGAGTAGGATTTTACAGGGGGCTCAATGATGGTTTCTTTCCTCTGGTTTGTGGTGTCTTCTGGAGATGTTCTATGTCTTTCAAAACCTGGAGGAAGCAGGAACTTTTAAGCATAACTCTTTTTTAGTCATACGTTCAAAAGCTTATTCTGTCTGTATTGTGCAATTTGTTTACAGTTCTTTATTTGTTTACATGTATAAGTAGTATACATTTTTTTGCATTACCAATAAATTGTAACTGTTGTCCTTACAACACTGAGATTCTTTTTTTTTTATATATGTGATGTTGTGTATGGACTCTGGCAATAAATATTAAATCTGGATTCTCTGCAAACGCAGTGCAGGTGATGGTGAATTTACCTCTGGAACTTCATTTATTTACAGTGGAATGTGTTTCATGGATAGCTGGTGACATTTGTGTGTATTTTTGATGTCAGACCCATTCTCTCATCTCTTTGACAGAAAAGGTCAATGAAGATTTAAAGACTGTTAGTTATGTGTTAACTATGTTACTGATGTACTGCAGCTCAATGAATGAGATGCAAGTGACCATGGAGGTGACATTGGTTGAATGTCCCATTCTTCCTGTTGATTAGTTCCTCTCTGATAATAGGATTGAACCTACTTGCTTAAGCCCTGTCTGCATTGTGACTGAGGTGAAACTCAAAAGATTGCAGAAGCTGTGATTGTAGTAAAAACACAGAAATGCTGGAGGAACTCAGCAGGTTTTGTAGTGTCCATAAGAAGTAAAGATTTATCACTGAAGGCCTGAGCTTTTCAAGTCATACCTTTGGGCTCAAGGTCAAAATATCTGTTATATATCTTTACCTCTTACAGACATTGTGATACCCACTAAGTTCCTCCAGGATTTCTGTGTTTGCATTATGAATGAGTCTGTGGCAAACTTGTTGGTGAAAATTAGGAATTGTGTATCATCAAAAATCAGACAAATTTGTAAAAAATTTCAAAGACTGTCTCAGCTGACAGTGCCAAAGTTTTGTTCTCTTGCTTCACTCACCATGAATTGATTTACTTTGTCCTGGATGGAGGACAGCACTATTTCAGGTGAGTTTTAGTGCTTTAACATTACTGGAGGACACAGGCTCAAAGACACTAATACTGTACCTGTTCCTGCTGTGATAAAATAAATGACCAAAGCCCATTAACTCATATAATGACAACCAAAATAATATAGATGCCCTTCAAATATGATTCTTGCAACTAATATTTTGATGGATATGTTGCATGAAGATATGTTTTATATTATGCACAGGAAGTTAATGTATGTAGATGATAATCATCTAATTTGCTTCATAAAAGGATGCATTTTGTTTTTGCAATCATGTTCATTCTTTTGAAATAAGCATGAATGTGTAATTTGAATATATAATTTTATCAGATGTGCTTTAATAAAAGTTCAATATTTATAAATAACCTTGGCTCCCTGTGGCATTTATTTTGCTTCCTTTCGATTGAGCTCAATTAATATTAGCAAATATAGTCATTGATACAAAGACCTTTGATTAACTTAACCTTGATATAAATCTCTAATCGTGGAGAGGGTAACATTGCAGGGCTATGATAGAAGTTTTAAATGAGAACAGGTCTCCAAGCATGTACATAAGCATGATTACAGCAATAACTTATTTGTTATGTGAGTATTATTCCATCAGAAGCTGGCTAACTTTAACAAATGTAAATCAGTTCTGCACAGTACTAGTTTGAGTTTGTTTTAAACTGTATAAACTGAGGCATGGATTTTTGGATCAGACCAAGAAAGTGCAGCGGTTGAAGAGCCACTCGGCAACTGGAAGTGAAGATGTAATACAATTTTATTCAATGTAAGCATGCACACATGAGATACAGTTGGATGAAATTTTCGGGGGGATGAAAGAGCTGTCAGCTGGTGGATGCAGGCGGGGGTAGAAGAAAAAAAAGAAAAAAAATTCTAAAAAAAACAGTTGGATGAAATTTCCTCAAATCAAATTCATCAAGTTTTATACTGTGTAGACAGCATAACAAATGTAGCACAGAACATTTTTGGTGAGGAATGGGCAGGTAACCATAGAGGACCTCACACTGTTTCATACACAAGTCTGAGACAGGACATTTGTGTTTCAATTATGGCAAAAGAATTTGGTTCTACAATTTGAAGAGGTCCTCATTCCTGATGGCCACAGTAAGAACAGAGCATGACTTGGGAGGTGAGGATGTTTGATGATTGCTGCTGCTCTCTGATGGCAGTGTTCCCTATAGACTTGTTCAACACTTTTATTATTCGTAGAATAATACTATTGGTAGAATAATATTTCATAAATTTTCCACATTGACCTCTTATCCAAACACATTCACAAATGTGTTTGACTGAGAATTTTGATATGTCTGTCAAGAATATGATTAGAAACAAATTAACACAACCTTTTGCCTCAGCTGTCCAAACATAGGCTATTATACATCCCTCTGTTTTGGCCAAACTAGACCAGAATGCCTCCTGGTCATGTTACAACTACTCCACCCCAATTATGAAAAATAAAATCAATTGTTTCCATGCTGTATGACTCCATAACTCTAAAATACACTCTGTGTACACCTTCAGAACAAATCATTGTTCATATAAATGTGATGATCATTTCCACCAGTTATATCAAGTCAATGATGAGCAAACTATTTGAGAAGATTCTGAGAGATAGAATTTATGAGCATTTGGAGAAGTAGAGTTGTCACCCAAAAGAAGCCCGAATGGAAGTTAAACATTGTGTGGTTTCAGAATTGGCTTGCCTGCAGAAAGCAGAGGATAGCAGTAGATGGAACATATTCTGCCTGGAGGTCAGTGACTAGTGAAGTTCCACAGGGATCACTTCTGGGACCCCTGCTCTTTGTGATTTTTTAAAAAATATAAATGACCTGGAAGAAGTAGAGGTATAGGTCAGTAAGTTTTCAGATTTCATGATGTGCACGTGTTGTGAAGGGTGTAGAAGGTTACAATAAGATAAAGACAGGATGCAGAGTTGTGTAGAAAAAATGAGAGAGGGAGTTAAATCCAGACAATTTTGAATGATGCATTTTGAAATGTCAGAATACATGGTTAATGACTGGATTTTTAAAAGGGTGGAAGGAAAGAGGGACCCTGATGCCGTATCTCTGGCTCTATATAAAGCCCTGGAACTGTTGGATAGCAAAGACATCAGGATCTTCTTTATCCACTTCATTTAGGCATCTCCTCTAAACTGTTCAGCAAACTCCATGACCTGGGCTTCAATATCCCACTGCGCAATTGGATCCTGGATTTCCTCACTTCCAGATCCCAATCAATGAGGATTGCTAAATAAACCTCCTCCACAATCTTCATATATACCGAAGCACCACAAGGCTGTGTTCTTAGACCCCCTAATTGATTAGCTTCACATCTAAGACTGTGTGACTCTTCACAACAACAGCATCTACATATTTGTTGACAATACCACGATGATGGGTTGTATAAAATGGGCCAATGAGTCAGCGTGCAGGAGGGACACTGAAAACTTGGCTGAATGGTGTACAAACAACAACCCCACACTCAATATTACCACAACCAAGGAGATAATTGTGGATGTAACGAAGTGAAAACCTGACGTGCACAATCCAGTGATCATGGGGGGAGGGGGGTGGTCAGAGGTGGAGAGGGTGAGCATATTTAAATTTCTGGCAATTACTAGCTCAGTGGAATTTTCCTAGTCCAAATACACTAATGAAGAACAGCATATCAGAGCTTCTATTTCCTCAGGTGTTTGAAGGGATTTAGTATGACATCAGAAACTTTGGCAAACTTCAAAAGATATGTGGTGCAAAATGTGCTGACCAGCTCCATGTCCTGTCGAGGGGTTATCAATACCTCTGAGCATAAAACCCTGTGCAAAGTAATAGATACAACTCAATGCATCACAGGCAAAACTCTCCACACCATTGAGAAAATCTACATGAAAGCTGCTGTCAGAGAGCAGCAGCAATCATCAAGGATCCACATAACCTATGACATGTTCTTTTCATGCTACTGCCATCAGGAGAGAGGTGTAGGTGCCACAAAACTTGTACCACCGTCAGACTCCTAAAAAAAAACACTAAACTCAATCAGAGACTTATTTAAGGCCTCTTATTTTTCACATTATTGATTACTGAGTTTTTTTTCATTTAATAGACATTTCTTTCTTCATTTATATTTCTTGCTTTTGTATATGTTTCTTTCCTTGAGTAGAATTTTTTGGACTACTGATAAGTTGAAATTCTGTCTGGCCCACAAGAAAATACATCTCAGGGTTGTATGTAATGTTATGTATGTACTCTAACAATAAATCTGAATTTTGAACTTCCAAATCCATAGATCTCTCAAAGTTGCCATGTGGTTGATAGGGTAGTTAAGGAGATTTCTGGTACATAGATAACATGATTTATTTTTTTCTTTTGTGTTCTTTTTAATTGTTTTTTTTTCTTTTATTCTTGCTTTATATTATAGGGGGTAGGGAGGGTGGAAGGAAGGAGGGGGAATGAAAATATCACTGTATATCTTAATGATGAATGTTTGTATATATTATTGACATGGTTCACAGTGAAGTATTAAATTAAAAATATATATAAAAATGAAGGCTTCTGGTATGCTGGCCTTCATTAGTCTGGGGATTTAGTTTTTAGAGTCAAGATGTAATGGTGCAACTCTATAAAATTCTGGTTCAACCACATTTGCAATTTTTTGTACAGTTCTAGTTGCCTCATTACAGGAAGTATGTGGAAGCTATGGAGAAGATGCAGAGATTTATCAGGATGTTGTTTGGATTGGTAAACATGTCTTATGAGGCAAGGTTAACAGAGCTAGATCTTTTCTCTTTAAAGTAAAGACATATGAGATGTGATGTAATAAAGATCTATAAGATTATGAAAGGCAATCAACACCTGTTTACCTGGGGTTAGAGTAGCAAACACCAAAGAATGTGTGTATAAGGTGATGGGAGGAAATTTAGGCTAGATGTCAGCAGTAAGTTTTTTTTTTACACAGAGAGTAATGGATGCTTGGAATGTATTGCCATGAGTGGTAGTGGAGTCTGACACAAGAAGGACATTTAAAAGACTCAGACAGGCACATGAATGCAAGAAAACTAAAGGGTTATGTGTAGAAGGAAGGTTTATATACTGTAGGTCAGCACAGAACCATGGGCTGAAGGGCATGTACAATGTTCTATTTTCCAAGTGTCTTCTCATGATGTAACATGGCATCTGTTATTCAAATGGAAACTGATCCCTACATTTATTTGAAGTAGTTTGCCTGCTGCATCATCTTGATGGTTCTTATATAAACTGCATAAGTATTGACTTTGAATCTCTATTCCCTGAAACAAAAGGATCCCACTGCTGGCCTTGTCTTCCCCTCTACAGCCCTTTCTGTCTCTACACAGACCACTACTTTCATGACACCACATTCAACTCGCCTTTCTCCATGCATCACTCCCCAAATTCTGGCATTTCCCCTGCAACCAAAGGAGGAGCAAAGCCTGTTCTTTCATCTACTCCCTCACTGCCATCCAGGGACCTCAACAGGACTTTTGGAGAAGTTCATGTACACCTACCTCAACCTTTAGCATTCCAGATGTAGCATCCTCGACAATTGTGAGACCAAGCTCAGAATTGGCAACTGATTTGCAGAGGACATCTCCAAGTTCCATATCATTTAATCTCCCCTTCCTATTCCTGTAACAACATGACTGTCCTTGGCTTTCTCCACTGCCAGGAGATTCAATGCAAGTTGGAAGAACATCACCTTATCTATCCAGGTAGTATACAGTCCATTGGTATGAAGATTTTTTTTTAAAAATTCAGTTCACCCTTACCTCCTGTGTTTCCCTCCTCTCTCCTTCTGATCCATCTCTGGTCCTCTGATTTTTTTTTTAAATCCCCTTTCCCATGCTGTCTTTGTTCCATCCATTGCCTATCCACAAATTTCACCCACTGGATTCCCTCTCCCATTTTGTTCTATCTGCTCTTCACTTCACCCCTTTAGTGTCTTCCTAACTGCATTTATCAGCATCTGCCCCATTAGGTTTCTGAAGATAGCGGAAGGAGAGATGAGATCCAGGTCAATCATAGTTTGTACACCTATTTTTTTTTCCCCCAATCATGAGGAACAACTTTTTAATTCCTTTTTAAACATCGCCTTGAATTAACCCTCCTGTTAGAAAAATTGGCATCAGTTTTCAAAAAAAATCCCAACTGTGCCATGTTATTGCAACCACCATTCTGGAACCATCTGAAATCTGCAAAAATTCAGAACCAACCCCACTAGACTTTGATTCAAATAATCTTAGAAATAAATTGTACAGTTAAAAAGAACATGCCGTTGTTTTTTTTTTCTCCTTTCACAATAGTTTGTTTTGTGCAAGAGTATTGGAGATTGGGAAAATTGGCTGTTGCAGTATACAACAGATTGGGGGTGGAGGATGATGCAGTAAAATCTTCAGTTAGATATCTAACCTGAACTAATAACCACAGATCAGTGCTCAGAGTTGCAATACTCAGGTCATCTCAATCTGGTTTTGGCAACACATTTATCTCCGAAACCAAAAGATTAATACCCTGGAGAGTGTGGCAGTATATAGTAATCTGCTCTTAACCTTCATGTTTATCAACTGGCCATATTGTTCCCATATTAAAGCCACTTTGAATATGAGAAATATTGATTTCCCCTTTGGGTGTGTTCTTTGATACAATATTTAATAGTGTGCTCAGAAGTTGGCTTATAATGGGGTATTTTCAAAACTGGCAACAGAAGCTTCATTTTATCAATATATTGGAGGAATGGAAGTTGTTTTATTTATCTGTTGAGAATTATGAAGAAATTGTTTTCCTCTACAATCATTCACACATCATCATAAGTTGGTTGAATGCAGTAAATTATAATGAAACATGATGTGATGGGGGCATGCTGTGGGCACTGCACCAAGAAGAAAAACAAGTGCATTTCAACAAGTTTAAATTACTAGGCCTCAGTGTAACTGTGCTTGGAATATGATGATAAGTGGTGGAAATGGGCACAGAGGTAACTTGCCCATCAAACTTCTCTTGACATACCTCGATCCTATCGAGACTCTTCCCACCACCATCCAGGACATCTTGCGCCCTCTCCATGATTTTAATAACTTCTAATTCCCTGGTCACCACTCTTCCATTTTTACCACACACCTCCGTTCTCCATCACAAAGTCCCTAGAGGCTTTTATTTCTTATCAGAACAAACATCCAATCAGTTTCCTTCTATTACCAACCTCTTCCGCCCAGTGGAACTTGTTTATTTCCCTGCAGGCCATCTGTTTTGATTTCTCGCTCTTTCAACAAATCAAAATTGCCACCATGGGCACAGACATGGACTTAAACTATGCTTGCCTTTTTTATTTGTTATGTGGCTAATCCATGTTCCAACCTCACTCTGGCACCCATTCCCCAACTCCTTCTAAATGCATTAATAACTGTGTTGGGGTTGCCTCAATTTTGCCAAACTCATCAATTTTGCTACCAATTTCCACACTACCCTGAAATTGACTTGGGCTGTTTATGACACCATTCTCCCTTTCTGAACTTAGCTGCTCCATCTGAGGAGACAAACTATCCATGATAGATATTACAACTTCATCAAATTCCACAATTCCCCTAATGACACCTCTTCCCATTCTGTCTCTTTGTCAGAGATTTGTTTTCACCCGCCGAACTGCAGAGAATAAATTGAGTTGCCCTGGTCCTCATCTTTCATCTTACTTATCTCTGCATCCAACCTATTTAATTATTTTCACCAGCTGCAATAAGATCCTACCAGCAATTAATTGTCCCCTCCACATCCTTTCTTACCATCTGCAGGAGTCACTCCTGCTGTGAAACCCAGGTCCACCCCTCCCCTGACCCTGGGCACTTTCCACTGACACAACAGGAGACATTCGGGGATCTATGCAGTCCTTTTAGGTGAGACAAAGATTATTCAGCAGCCACTCATCAACTGTATTTAGTGCTCTTGATGTCACTTCCACTTGATCAGTGAAACTAAGAGCAGACTAGGTGGCTAATGCATGAAACTGCTACCTCCATCTTCACCCTCTTCTCTCCCTATCTGGTGCCATCTGCATCTTTTCTCTCTCTTTTATTTTTTTCTAAACATTTCTGCTTCCTACCATGTACTTGTCTCTGATGCTAATTTATACTACCCTCACCCGCCTGATTCCGACATTCTTTAGCTGTCTTCATTCCTCCAATCATCCATTGGTTTCTGTTTCATTGCTGCCCTCTCCATTTTCTACCGGTGATGTTTAATCTACAAATACTCCTTGATGCAAGGTCTCAAGTTCTGATCATTCTCAAGAGAGAGATGGGAATCCATTTTGCTGATATGAGCCATGTCGGGACAGCATGAGAAATACATTAGGCTGATGCAATATAATTTTTTGCATCAGATGCATCTTACTCTAAAAACATTAAATAAATTGAAATCTGAATTATCCAATTTATGTTTTCAATGCAGTCAGGATATAGGGATCTTTTTGTATTTAACCTCGTCATGCCCTAAGGTGGGATCCTTCTGGGAAGATTTGGGGAATCTCCTGGAGCAAATTACCAGAATTTGATTCACTCAGGTGCCAGAATTGTTTTTTTTATTGGGGAAATGAGCAGAAATAAGATCTAAAATGAGGCTGTCGAAATATCAATTCAAATTTGTTAATGTGGCCATTATTTGGAAATCTGATTCCCAATTGAGTCTGATCCTCTGGAAGTTAGAAATGCATAATCGTGTTTCCCTGGATAAGATTACATACAGCCTCAGAAATTGTTCCAATATGTTTTTAAGAACATGTAACCCATATTTAAGATATTCCGAGGTTTACCTTTGATGATTTCCCCCCTCCGGTCTCCAATATCACTATCTCCAGTATCCATAGTGATGTCTATGTCAAGACATTTATCCTTTAAGGGAGGAAGTCAGCTCTGGATGAATCATGTAATATTTCATCTGTATGTAATTAATGCTTTTGGAAAACTGATGATTTTGTCAGATCATATGGGAGAATTACCTCTTCCTTTACTTTGGTGGTGGGGGGGGGGGCTCCTCTTTATTTTTTCTCTTTTTTCTATTTTCTATTTTTCTTTTAAGGATTGGCACAGTTTGTCATTTTGTATTTATAAACAATACTGCAGAATTTGATAATGGTGATAATGTGTTGATTCTTCCTTCTTTGTATATCAACATGTAGTTCGATTTTGGTATTTTATCTGGAATGTTTCTTTGTTTTTGTTTGTTTTGTAACTCCACATTGATTGATTTAAAAAAAAACTCCTGTGACAGAATGATGTTTGTGCTCAGACACCATCATGTTGAAATAACAAGACCACACCTGAAGTTGTCAGCCAGCGAAGAGAAAAGCTTTTATGAAAGTGTTAACAGGCTTGATATAGACACACAACATGTGACCTGGCATCATGATATCTGACATGCTAATGACCTCATGACATAGCTGCATTGTGTAGGCCAGGGCTTCTCAGTAGACCTATGGATGCTGCTGAGTCACTATGCCTCATGGATGTAGTGGCTCGTTGCCAGTAGATAGGAAGCTGTTGTGTCTAGCTGTCACAAGACAGGCGCTGGTTCTATTTTATGGTATATTTTATTGTATATATCTTGAATGTTTCTTTGATTTTGTTTGTTTTGTAACTCCACATTGATTTTTTAAAATCTCTCCATTCCCTTTCACAGGTGCAGCCTGACTCACTGAGATTTTCAAGGAACTAATTTTGCTTTTCAGCTAGTAGCGTGCTGTGTAAGTGAATGGTGGAATCCAATAGACAGAAGATAAGGGTTATGCAAGTATGGGGAGACCTTAATGGAATTCAGATTTCAGATTTATTGTTAGAGTACATGCATAGCATCACATACAACCCTGTAATTCTTTTTCCTGTTGGCGAGGCAGAATTACCACTTATTATTTATGCAAAAAAAAACTGTACTCAGCATAAACATGTAAACTAATAAAGAGATGTTAACTGTGCAATACAAAGAGAAAAATATCAACAAAGTGAAAAGAAAGAGTCCTTAAATAGGTCCCTGATTGAGTTTGTTGTTGAAGAGTCTGATTGAAAAGGGGTAGCAGCTATTCCTGAACCTGTTGGTGCGAGACCTGTGGCATCTATACCCCTTTCCTGATGGCAGCAGCAAGAACAAGAACAGAGTGTGTGCTGGGTGGTGTGGATCCTTGATGATCACTGCTGCTCTCTGATAGCAGCGTTCCCCACAGATGTTCTTGATGGTGTGAAGTAGTGTGTCTGTGATATTCTGGGCTATGTCCACTTCCTTTTGTAGGGCTCTACACTTGGGGGTATTGGTCTCCCTATACCAGTCTGTGATGCAGCATGTCAGCACACTTTCCACCACACAATTGCAGAAATTTTCCAAGGTTCCTGATATCATGCCATACCTCTGCAAACTCCTGAGGAAGTAGAGGTGCTGATGTGCTTTTCTCATGATGTCATTAGTATGTTTGCTCCAGGAATGATCGTCTGAGATATTGACACCCAAGGACTCAAATCTGATCACCCTCTCCACTTCTGATCCCACAATGATCACTAGATGGTACATATCAGGTTTTACCTTCCTGAAGTCAACAATCAGATCCTTAGTTGTGCGAGGTTGTTTTAGGTGCATCATTCAGCCAAGTTTTTATCTCCCTCCTGTATCCTGACACATTGCCTCTTTTAATACAACCCAGTGCTATGGTATTGTCAGTGAATTTATAGATGCATTTGTTAGGGTAGCATAAGTTTAAATGAGTGCTTGATGCTCAGCACTCCTTGTACTTAAGGGATGGCTCCCATTAGATATAACTTCATGACTATTATCAAGATGAAGGCAGAGGGATGTCACTTCGGCATGTACCGGATGCTGAGCATGGCATTGAGAGGGAGTTTGGATTGAGGGAGTGTAAGAATAAAATTTAAAGTAATGACAGAAGAGGGGAGTAACAACATGTGATTTAATCTGCTACGCTATCTTTTGAAAGTATTTATTTGCATTGTTCGTGTCATTGATAAAGTCTCTATTTCCCATTGCTGATTTTCTTTGAGGAGGTGAGGGTTCTTTGCTTTCTTTGACCACTTTTAGTTCTTCGGTTGATCATCCTGATCTTCTTGGCCAAATGTAAGTTGGGTGAAGGGTGAATGATTAAGTTTTGTCTTAATCCCTTATGCTTGTAGACCACCTGATGGTCGGGATTTGTCTAGCATGCATGTCATGAAGTCAACATTCTGAACTCCAACAGCATTTTACTTGTTGTAGTACAAACCTGTATTAGCAAGGGCAGACAAAATTAGTTTTAATCCTCAGTCTCTCTACCAAATGAGGTATATGGAATTGGTTAATTCTGCAATGTAAATTTTGAATGATTAGAAGAAAAGTAATTAGTGTTTCTGAAATGAGAAGTTATTTCGTGTTTAGCACTAGTGAGAATCATCTGGAAACAATTTAAAGCTTCATTGTGAGAAAAGTCTCATTTGCCAGATAACATCAATATTATTCAGTCTCTTAGTATGGCATGTCATTTCCCTGTCAATTAATTCAGTCACAATAAAATGCCATTGCAATTCAAGAGGGTGCACATTCAGTGCTAAGTTAAGGGCACCGATAGACTATCAAAGGCAATATCTCATTTCTTTTGGTCTTCAGTTTGGCTCAAAAGATTTTAAATTAAGTGTAATAAAGGAGAAAAACTGCACAATAAAGGCACATAAAATAATTTTTAATTTGAAAACCAGTTAGATCAAAAGCAACCATTGTGATATGCAGAACATTATCTCAGTGCGTGCAGGACACGTGTTCCCAAGCAGAATAGGTTCAGCTCCCACTGCAGCCTTCTGCTGCCTCAGAGCTGATGAATTCTTGGACAAGTAATGTTCTTACTTGGACAAGTATTGTGACTGTTTCCTTTTGACTTGGTACAGAGCTGGATTTTTAAACCAAAATAAAATAATACAAAAGCTAGCTACCTAGCCCAACTTTTTCTCTTTGGCTTGGCTTCGCGGACGAAGATTTATGGAGAGGGTAAAAAGTCCACGTCAGCTGCAGGCTCGTTTGTGGCTGACAAGTCCGATGCGGGACAGGCAGACACGGTTGCAGCGGTTGCAGGGGAAAATTGGTTGGTTGGGGTTGGGTGTTGGGTTTTTCCTCCTTTGCCTTTTGTCAGTGAGTTGGGCTCTGCGGTCTTCTTCAAAGGAGGTTGCTGCCGCCAAACTGTGAGGCGCCAAAATGCACGGTTTGAGGCGTTATCAGCCCACTGGCGGTGGTCAATGTGGCAGGCACCAAGAGATTTCTTTAGGCAGGACTAGCCCAACTAGTGTGAAATAAAAAACACAACTGGTTATCTTGAAACTTAATTAAACATCCTGCACTATCCCTTTATTCTTTGCTTCCCTTCATATCAGAAAAAACTTTCTTGTAAAAGCAACGGATGATTGAACATTCAAAGGATGCAGGAAGATTTCAAAAATGTCAAAGCTTTTTGGGAGAACTAACTTTGCATTTCTAAAAGGCCAAGCCTTGATACCAGGAGTGAAAGTTCCAGGTATATATTTCTTGTGGAAAATTATTGATGTAAGTTTTTATTTTCTAATGGAATCAACTTCTATTTCCAATTAAATGAGAGGGAACATAAATCTAACCTATAATTCTCTGTCATACAATCCCTTTTAATAAAAATCAGTCTAGAGAACATTTGTTGCACTCCCCATAAAGCAAAAACATTAAAACTGTTTATAGAAGTTAAATTGTTGCTTGTTATTATTATGAAGATAAAATAAGAACACAAGAAATAGAAGCAGAAATCGACTAGCTGGCTCCACCCTTCAAGAAGTTCACAATTGATCTTTTCTCTCACTAACCCCCATATCTCTACCAATCCCTTATTTCTTAACGCCTTTAATATTCAAAAATAGTTTGGTCTCTGTTGCAACATGCCCAACACCTGAACCTCAAAGGCCTCTTGTGCAGAGAATTCCAAAGATTCTCTGCCATCAGGATGGATGCCATCCATTCTCAGTCCTGAATGGTTGGCCCTTTACTTTGAGACAGATATCTAAATGCCAAAACCAGGGGAAGGATCTTTGTTATCCTATCAAGCTCCACTGAAATGTGTTGGTTTCAACAAAATTGCTCAAACTCTCTTCATTTCAAAAAAAAACCCCTCCATTTTCCAGGAATTTATCTGGGGAATACTAATTCTAGTGCACCACTCTCAGCTCCCCACCAATTATTTTCTCTCTTCCCACCCTCTCCACCTATCCCCACCTCCATTCCATCTGGCCTCCCTTTACATTGCCATTCTCACCTTCTTAGCAGATTCCAGCTAAGAAAGCCTTTGTCCTCTACACACCCACTCCATCTTGAATGACTCATTTTCTACACACTCATCCTCTACACACCCACTCCATCCTGAATGACTCATTTTCTACACACTCATCCTCTACACACCCACTCCATCCTGAATGATTTATTTACCTCCACCAGAACTCTTTTTTCCTGCCTCTCTCCCTCTTTATTTGGAATCAGGAAATATATGTCTTTGTCCGTTAGGCTTCACTTCCACATGGTTCACCAGTCCCTCATGAACACCTGTCCCACCCCTCCCACCAGGTCCTTTTTACACTGGCTTCTATACTGCATTATCTCAGTTTTGGGGAAGATATCTGACTCGAAACATACTTGACCCAACATGTTCCTACAGCAACATTTGTTTAGCTTATTCTAGAAGAAGAATACATAGAAAAGGAATTCCTTGTTAGAATCATCAGTGTAGAACCTAACTGCAACAGACAATTTAAGATTTTGTCATGAGTAATGAGGAAGGATTAATGAGATATTTTGCCATTAAAGCTTGCTAAAATATGATAGAATTGCACATTCATTTAGAGCATGAACTCCATACGAGTAAAAACACGATCTTCAACTTCAATAAAACAATGTAATGATTTGAACATATTTCTAATGGGCAGGGTAAATAAGCAAATAAACTAGTTTAACAGCAGCAAATAGTCAAACAGTTGGTCCATAGCACTCACCTTGAACGCATCCCTGTGAGAAAGAGGGATTTCATTAGAAAATGCACAATCTGTTGTCAATAAAGGAGGTGAAGGAGAATGAAAAGTTGAAAAGTGTTAAGTAAAAATCATCTAGAGCAGGCAATGAATAAGAGGACTGGAAAGTTTTTGAATTAGGCAGTCCAAGATGGTGGCGTTGGTTCAGCCTGCAGCTCTCCAGATTGGGTGCAACAGGAACTCCCCAAGTAGGTGCCATCCATGATCTCTGATTGAATGAGGATGGATGTTGGAACAAAGGGTGCTGAAATTTGGGAATTATTGAACAAGAGCAGACCTCCGAGAAGAGGCTGTGAAGTTGTGCAAGTTTGACTGCTGAGGAACAGAGCTTCCGCTGAGGCCTCTGTTAGGCGATGTGATCTTCAGTCTTCAGCACCACCATTGTTGTTGACTTTAGCTGGTGGTCGAGGAAACGGCGTGGCATAGGTGGAGAATGTGTTCCGTGATGTCCAGGAGCAACTGAGTTGTGCCTGGTTTGATGGTCCTGAGGATGAAACATTCAGGATTGTGAAGCATTGAGGTGAGCAGTGCCAAGATTTTAGGTACGAGAGGTTGCAAACTTTGGGATGGTTTCCCCTTAAAGCTGGTGGACATTTAACATTCCAGCAGATGTCAGTAAACCTGGCCTATGATGGCAGCATGGCAGTAGCCCACAGCAGCCTCCCAAGGACCAGGTTTCTTCATTTGAGCTAGCAGACAATTTAGCATCAAAAGTCTAATGATATTTACTGTACCCATTGCCTAGCCTTTGAAAATCAATATACTGTAACACTGTTTGTAGTTTTAGTGGAAGAGAAGTAGTTGTTTTATTGTCCTGAGGGGATACAGTGATGGCAAAGGCACAATATGGGGGTGTAGCAGTTGCTCACAGTGGCCTCTTCAGATCTGGTGCTTCTGTTCTTGCACTGTTTGTAGTTTTGTATTGTTATTATGTAGCACCATGGACTTGGAGAACTGTCTCATTTTCTACTGTAGCACTGCTTTGCAGGATGGATTTAAAGTGACAAATAAAGCTGACTTGAATTACTACGACTTGAACAAAAGACTAAAGATGTTCTTAAGGGAGAAAATTAATTTTGAGACAAAATATAGCAAATGACATTAAATCAAACAGCATAGATAGAAAGATAGATAATAGATAGATAGATCTAACAAGTAGTCAAGAAAACAAATTGCATCTATCGATCGATCGATCTATCCATCCATCCTCCAGAGATTAAGCAGGTTAAATAATAACAGTGAACAAAGATATAATAGGTATGTTAAATCACTCATTAATGTGGAGAACATTGTAAATTTCCCAAGGAGAACAGATGGATTCATTCTAAATAACTTGTAAAAATCCCAATCACCAGGGAGAAAGCATTAAAAAGACTTAGGGAGCTAAAGATTGATAAATTACCATGGCCAAAAGTGGCAGCTCAGAGAGTGGAGCATTTGGTTGAAATTTCTGTTAATTAAAAAAAAATAACTTTTAAAATTTTTGAGTGTTATCAGAAAATTGGACAACAATTCCAAAGTGACCCTGTTGTTCAAAAGGGTAAGAAAACAGAAGGCAAGGAACTATGGACCGGTTACTTTAGCAACACATCCCAGCCCAGCCACACAATCTTCATTGGAAAATCATTTGACTATCTGTTTATTTTGCTATGGGGCTGGTTTAAGTGCTTTAATTTTTTTTATTTAGACATACAGTTCAGTAACAGGCCCTTTTGTCTCATGAGCCTGTGGCACCCAATTAACCAACACTTCAAATGGTGGGAGGAAATAGGAGCCCTCGGAATAAGCCCACACCGGCATGGAGAGAATGTACACACTCCTTACACATAGCACAGGATTCGAACCCTGGTCGCAGGCACTATAACAGTGTTGCACTAAATGCTACTATGACAATGCCACCCCGTTTACATTGGTTGGTACAAAATCATGGGCCGAAGTGCCTGTTCTACGTTCCATGTCTGATAGATTAGATTGAATTATTTAAGTATGTGGCATGGAAAGTTGATGAGGAGAACATGTAGGTGTAGTGTATTTAGATTTCCAGAACACATTTGACAAACAATGGAGCATAAATTAAGACCACAAGGTATTAGAGGAAGTACATAAATGTAGATTGAAATTGGTTGTCATGTGAACACAATGTAAAGATTCCAAGTTTTCATAAATGATATGAAAATAGGTGGAAGGGCAATATTGTGATAAAGAAATTATATTATGCAATGAATATGGCTTGAATGATTAGGAGTTCAGAAGGATCTAGCTGTTCCAATGCATGGATCACAAAAGGCTAGAAGCAAAATCTAACAAGTAGTCAAGAAAACAAATTGCATTCTGGCTTTCACTGGAAAAAATATTGGAGATTAACAATAGTGATGTTTCAGAGTTGAGCAGGGTGCTTCTGATGCCACACCTGAGGTACTGTGAAAAGATTTGGTCCTTTCACCTAAAACATAATAAAGTAGCATTGGAGAGAGTCCACAGGAAATTAGCTAAGTGAATCTCGGGTCAAATCAAGTTTATTGTCAGCTGATTGCACACGTACAACCCAATGAAACAGTGTTTTCATGTCCTTGGTGCAAAACATGCAGACATACACAACCAGATATAATACATAGACAGTCAAACAATACATACAAAAACACATATACTTTCATAAATATGAGAGTCTCAGGTGGTTAGTGTGGATCACAAAAGGTTCCTTTGGTCATTCAGCATTCTCACTGCCCAAGGGAAGTTGTTTCTCAGCCTGGTGGTGCTGGCTCTGATACTCCTTATCTCTTCCCCGATTAAAGATGCTGTGTGCAGAATGGAAGGTATCCTCAACGATCGTGTGTGTATGGGGGAGGGGGGGTTGGTAGGCAGATTCCTATGAACATCTCTGTCACTCAAGGTCCTGTGGACTGACCTCGGATCAATTTCTCTGCAGAAATCGTACCACACTATGATGTAGCTGCCCAGAATATTCTCAATAGTTCTCCTGTAAAAGGTTGACAAGATAATGGCTACTAGCTAGTCCCACTTCAGTCTTCTCAGGAAGTGCAGTCATTGCTTAGCCTTTCTGTCGTGAGGAGATGTGTGTTCATGATAAGTCACGAGTTAAGTGGCTTGGTGCTCTCCACTCTCTCCTCAACAGAGTTGTTTGTGTGTACTGGAGTGTAGTCGTTCCTGGTGAGTGAATGAGATTGTGGTCCTATCAACCAAGTATGGGTCTTTATTCTTTCTAGTTAAAAGAATAAAGGGTGACCTTATCCAAATATATAAGATCCTATGGGGATTTGACAGGACAGATGCTGAGGTAAGTGGGAGAATCATGAACTAGGGGATATTCCCACAAAATAAAGGGCTGGTTATTTAATAGAAAATTCTTGTAGGGTGGTGACATTTCAGATGTATCTTCCCATTGTGGTGGAGGCCTGAACATCAGATTCATTTAAGAATAAAACTGATTAATATTTGCAAGATTGATAAGTTTATGGCTACATTTAACCAGCCCAGCCGAGGAGTTGAAGATAGCATAGATCAACCATGATCATATTGTATGGCGGGGTGGGCTTGCGAGGTTTCTTGGTCTATTCCTGCTCCTATTTTCCCGAGTTCTTTTAGTGCTGCGGAGTTCATCAAATAATCAAAATGGCAACTAAAGCAGATGTGGCTTTTGCATAATGAGTTTGAGTCCCACAAGGAAGGTAGAACATAATTGAAATAAAGTATCCCTTTGATTAAATAATACCATGATGAGCTCCAGATGGCATTACATGCAGTTGATCGAATATGATAGGAAGCGTCCTACTTACTGTGTTGAGGTGAATGGGCAGTTTAAAAAAATCTGGTACTGCAAAGCCAGGGTTCGTGTGCAAATAATCTTTGACTGGATAGGGCTGATTGAGGGATGACTTCTCAGTGCATCAGTGCAATCACAGTTAATGCTTTACACACCAGAAATTGTGCATCCAGCTTGTCATCTGGAATGTTTGCATGGTAGGAAAATGTGTTTACACTGCAAAATAAAATTACATTTCGCATTTATTCATTATAGATAGGAAGTAACCATCAATTGACACAGTTTGGATTTTCAGAATAGAAATAGATTGTTATAAAAATGCAACATTGTATTTAGTTCAAAGTTCACATTTATTGTCAGAGAACATACATGACATCAGACACAACCTTGAGATTCTGTTTCCTGTGGTCCAGGCAGAATTTCAACCATCGATAACTATAAATAGTACACAAGAAAAAAAAAATGTATATAAAAGAGGGAAATGCAAACAAACCAGAAATGTAAAAAAATATTCAGTAATAAATATTTGCAAAATAAGAGTCCTTAAATGAGTCTCTGATTTAGTCTATAAATTTGCCTACGTCACCATGGTTGTTGGCAGAATCAAAGACAACAGTGAGGTAATATATACAGAGTGAAATTGATCTGTTACTTAAGTGGTGTCATAACAACCTTTCACTCAAGTTAGCAAAGCTAAGGAAACTATTTGTGGATTTCAGGAGAACATAAACCAGTGCTCATGAAGGGGTCAGTCAGAGAGTAAAGAACTTCAAATTCTTGGGTCTCAACATCTCTGAAGATCTATCCTCGCGCTTTCATGTCAATGCAAGCATGAGGGAGGCTTGCCAGTGGCTATATTTCATTAGGAGTTTGAAGAGATTTTGTATGCCACAAAAAAACTCTTGTGTATTTCTACAGCTGTACCATGGAGAGCAGTCTGACTGGTTGAAACTGTCTGGTATGGAGGTGCCAATGCAAAGGACAGGAAAAGGTTATAGAGAGTTGTGAACTCAGCCAAGGGCATTAGTCTTCACTCCATTAAGGAAATCTATAAGAGGAAGTGTCTCAAGAAAGCAGCTTGTATCATCGAGGACCCTCATCACCAAGGCCATGTGCTCTTCTCACTGCTACCATAAGGAAGAAGATACAGAAGCCTGAAAATGAACACCCAAAATTTCAAAAACAGCTTAATTCCCTTTTCCATTAGATTTCTGAATGAAAAATAAACCATGGAACACCTTACTATTTTTTCTAATTAAAAAAAATCTTTTTAATAGTGTATTTACAGAAATGTAATTTATAGCATTTTTTGCACTGTAGTGCCTAATACTGCTGCAAAACAACAAATTCTGTGACACATGTTTGTGAAAATAAATCGGATTGTAATTCAAATAGTTTAGGAGTCTGATAGTGGAGAGGTAGCAACAGTTCCTGAAATTGGTGGTATGAGTCTTGTAGGCACCTATGCCTACTTCCTGATCATAGCAGCAAGAGCAGAGCATATCCTGGTTGCTGTAGATCCTTGATGATTTTGGCTATCTGACAGTAGAGTTCCATGTAGATTTTCTTGTTGGTGGTTAGAGCTTTGCCTGTGATGTAGTAGCCTGTGTCCACTACAATTTTCAGGGCTTTCTGCTCAGAGATATTAGTCCCACCATTACACACCTGTGGATGTTTGCCAAGGCTTCCGATGCCATATGTAAATTCCTGAGGAAGTAGGGGGTGCTCACCTGCTTTCTTCACAATGACATTAGTGTGTTGGTCCAGGAAAGGATCTCCAAGATAGCAACTAAGAATTTCAATTTCCACACCTTTTCCACCTCTGCTGCCCCAATGATCACTGGATTGTACACCTCTGGTTTGCTTAATTATGCAATCAACTCCATTTTGGTAACATTGAGTGTAAGGTTGTTACTAAATTATTCAACCAAGTTTTCAGTCTCTCTCCTGTATGATGGCTCATCACCCCTTTTTATACAACCTACTACCGTGGTACTATCAGCAAATTTCTAGATGATGTTTTTGTTGTAACCAGCCACACAGTCATAACTGTAAAGTGGATAGAGCAAGCGACTAACTACACAGCCCTTTGGTGATCCATTGTTAGTGGAGATTGGGAACGTGTAGTTCTTGCTAATCTGCAGGTCTGGAGGTGAGTAAGTCCAAAATCCAATTGCACAGTGAGGCTTTGAGGCCTATTCCTTGGAGTTTCATGATCAGTTTTAAGGGGATGATGGTGTTGAATGCTGAACTGTAGTCAACAATGATGCATGCATCATTGATCATTGCTGTCCAGGTGTTCCAGAGTTTTGTGTAGAGCCAGTGAGATGCCAGTGGCTATATTTCATTAGGAGTTTGAAGAGATTTTGTATGCCACAAAAAAACTCTTGTGTATTTCTACAGCTGTACCGTGGAGAGCAGTCTGTCTGGTTGAAACTGTCTGGTATGGAGGTGTCAATGCAAAGGACAGGAAAAGGTCCTCCAGTAGGCAAATTTAACATTTAGGTCTAAGGTGAATCATACTTATAGGTCCATTGTTTCAAGCTTTAGAATCTTGCATCTCTATTCCTTCTATTACAAGCCAAAGAAACAAGGCTGTAACTCTTGCCACTTCAGAATATTGAAGCAGTGGAAAGTGTAGTAGCAGGTAAAACAATTCTAATCTTCCACACTGTAGAGTTTACATCTTGGCCTTCCCTAAAGAAGTTTAAAGGTGGGAAGTTTAATGTAGTAATTAGTGCAAGGTGCTTCAGTTGCTAATATTTGGTTTACATAACTAAACATGCAAAAATCCTATTTGCTCTGGTGTAAGATCATTGATTGCAATTTTTTTTCCCAGCTTAGCCTGGACTACCTTTCCAAGATTTTTAGTTCTGGTCCTTGCAATTGCAGCAGTTTGAAGTCCACATTGCTCCTAATTTTTATTAATTCCATTCCTCCTCCTGCCATGGTATTCAAGGACAATGTTCAATGTAGGTTTGTTGTCATACACATGAGTATAATGTACAGATTATTACTTGCTGCTGCCAAACAGGTACATAAGATACAGCAATCAGAATAAAAAATAAATAGCCACTATTTGACAAGAGAGAAAAAGAGATGAAGGGATAAATAATCAATATTCACAGTTGCAGTTAGTGCAAGAGAAAAGTGATGTTTCATTAGTCCAGATAGATCTATTAGTGGGTCCTGAATATTTCACAGGTGGGCTTTAGGTAATATCGACAAGTTCAAGATCCTGAAAGCTATTAGACTTGTTATGGGTTATATTATATATCATATATATAAAAGTGGCTTTAAAAGAGATAGATTGTGGGGGTTTAGTGAAGATCACTTCACAAACAGACATTAGCATTTCACAAAAGACATCTCATTTGAAATGCAAGAGCTATGCATAAGCAGAGACTTCATGTCCACAGTGACTTTACAGAAATTTTGAAGAATGCCTATGGAGACTTCACAAGTAGCTGTTTAATTGGACTGATGGACTATTGTCTTTAAAGCAACAGATATCCAGGGTCAGAAACTGATTCTGGTGCCAGCAATCTGTCTGGTTGCAGTTTGCTCTTCTAAGAGGAGTCGTACGGTTTTTGCAAACAGAGAGAGAAAAAAAAGAAATATGTGATTCTTTGGAGAGAGAGAGAGAGAAAAAGAGAGAGAAGGCAGTTCTGCAGTAGCTTTTGCAGGCTGCCACATGGCAAGCTGGCAGGCATGTTGAAAACCCCATTTTGATGATGGGTTGTGAGTTCTGAATTCAGCATTCTGAAAACCCTTGTAGTCCTTACAAGATGAAATGGCTGGCTAGAGTGTCTCTCCTCAAATAAGGGAAACAAGAGGAATCCTGTGGTGACCTGGAAGAAGAGGTTATCATTTGGAAAACCCATTATGGGACAAGTTTCTTAAGCAAGATACTGAAGTGGCTGATCAAAGGATATCAGTTGATGTGTGTGTCCAATGAACAGCAAATCGCTCTCTGAAACCAATGAGAACTTCCTGAATGGAACCATTTACCTTTAAATGCCAAAGCCTAGTTAAAATTCATAAATGTTAAATTCTGTGAACAGTATAAGCATTGTCTAATACCAGTGAATTTGGAGAAGTGAGAAGTGAATGATTGGACTATTAAAGCAAAGAACTTTCCTGAGCATATACACATTACATACACGTGCACTTAGAATTAGAAGGGGATTATGTTAAGTTAGTTAATGATGATAAGATAAAATTTGATCCTTTTTTTTATGTTTTAAAGAAAATTAAAAGCAACTTTTGTTCAAGTAACCGTTTGTCTTGGTGAATTTCTATTACTGCTGGGTTTTGGGGTCCTCTGGACTTGTAACAAACTAAAAACTATTCATGAACCTGGAGCTTCTGTATTTCAGGGTTCTGCATCTTCTGCTTGAAGGGATCAATGAGAAGTTATCCTCATTGGGTTTCCTGCAAGGTGCAGATTTGGTTCTAAGCTAAAGTTTGTAGGGGACATGAGAAGGACTTGGCGTGTAGAATTAAGGAGAACCCCAAGGCATTCTATCTGAATGTGAGGAACAGAAGGACAGCAAGAAGGAAGGTGGGGCAGCTAAAGGATAAAGGAAGCAACATGTGCCAAGAGGCGTCAGTATTCACAAGAGAAAATGACCTTGAATATGGTGGGGTCAAAATTAAACAGGCCTGTGTGTTGGGCAATGTGGAGATTAAGGAAGTGGGAGTGTTGGATCCTCTTGAAAACATCAAGATTGATAAGTCCCTGGGCTGGATGCGAGATACCCCAGGTTGCTTTGAGAAGTGAGAGAAGAGATAGCTGGGGCTGTAGCTATGATCTTTGAATCCTCTTTGGCCACAGGGGAGGTGCCAGAGGATTGGAGAATGGCAAATGTGGTCCCCTTGTTTAAAAAAGATAATAGAAGGAATCCTGGGAATGATAGACCAAGGAGTCCTATGTCAGTAGTGTACAACTAATGGAGAGGATTCTTAAGGATAGGATCTATAAGCATTTGGAGAAGCACAGTCTACTCAAAGATAGCCAGCATGGCTTTGTGAAGGGAATGTTGTACCTCATGAATGTAATTGAGTTTTTTGAGAAAGTATATCTGGTCTACATGGATTTTAGCAAGGCATTTGACAAGATCTCCCGTGAAAGACTCATCCAGAGAGTCATAAGGCGCAGGATCAATGGAACCTTGATTGTATGGATAACAAATTGGCTTGTAGTAAGAAAGGTGAGAGAAGTAGTGGAATTAAAGTATTCTGCCTGGAGGTTGGTGACTAGTGGAGTGTCATAAGCATCTGTTCTGGGTCCCCTGCTCTTGGCAATTTTTTTATATAAATGAGCTGGATGAAGAGGTGGAAGATGTGTCAGTAAGTTTGCGGATGACACAAAGGTTGGAGGAGTTATGGATGGAGCTGAAGTTTGTTGAAGGTTACAAAAGGATGTAGACAGGATGCAGAGTTGAGCAGAAAAGTGGCAGATGGATTTCAATTAGGATAAGTGTAACGTGATGCATTTTGGAATGACAAATCAGAAGGCTGAGTACAGGGTTAATAGTCGGTTACTTAAGAGTGTGGATGAGCAGAGGGCCTTGGGGTTCAAATCCATACATCCTTCAAGGTCACCACAAAGATGGATAGGTTAGTTAGGAAGTTAATATGGGATTGAATTCAGTAGAGTGGTCATGTTGCAACTCAACAAATCTTTGGTAAGACCACACTTTGAGTATTGTGTTCATTTCTGGTCACCTCATTAATGGAGGGATGTGGAAGCTATGGAGGGAGTACACAGGAGATTTTCCAGGTTGTTGCCTGGATTGGAAAACTAGTCTTATGAAGCAAGTTTAGCAGAGCTGGTAGTTTTCTCTTTGGAGCATAGAAGGATGAGAGGAAACTTAATAGAGGTCTATAAGATTACAAGAGGCATAGATAGGGTGGGCAGTCAGTTCCTGTTTCCCAGGGCAGGATCAGCAAACACTAGAGGACATGTGTACAAATTTAAGGGAGGGAAGTTTAGGGGAGACATCAGGGGTGTTTTTTTTTACACAGAGTGTTGTGGGTGCCTGGAATGCCTTGCTGGAGATAATTGTGCAGGCTGAGATATTGAGGGCATTTAAGAAACAC